>NW_020454738.1:321847-440061 GCF_003342845.1 Nothoprocta perdicaria
CTCGCCCCACGTCGTCGTCCCTCGCCCCACGTCGTCGTCCCGTCGTCCCTCGCCCCACATCGTCGTCCCTCGCCCGACGTCGTCGTCCCGTCGTCCCTCGCCCGACGCCGCCGTCCCTCGCCCGCCTTCAGACAATTTCAGGGCTGTGGTGCCATTATGAAGCCACTAATCGCTCTTTCCCAAAAAGAGTCTGAGCAGAGCTCTCTCTGCTYTGCTSACCTTCTTYATAGAGACTCTTTTGAGAGGAACACCAGGGCGCTTCTGTGCTCCTWGCTTTTCTGAAGCCCCCCCCTAAATGGCAAGGAGGATTTAAGGGCTGTTCGGCCTCTGGACAGCCAGGTGTCGCTCATTGCCAACTGCTGGGCCCATACTCACTCACTGCTAAAAGGCCTCTGAGCAGAGCGCAYTGTGGCTCAGTATGGTCCTTTGGAGAGACTCTTTTCCCCGGCAAGGACCACAGTGTTKCAGGATCTGTGGTGTGTGGAGCCYGACGTCATCATCCTTCGCCCGACCTGGGACTGCCAAGAGGACACCAAAAGAAATGTGGGGCTGCACGAACATTTCTTCCAGGACTTCTTTCTCTTTTTAAACACCCGGAGCCTTATCATTCTGGGGACGTGAAAATATGCTTAAGTCTCACATTAGGGTTAGGGTTCAGGAACGGGGAAGGATTAGAGGACTTCCTGTTGTGGGACTGCGAGGAGGACATAAAAGGAAACACGGAACTGCACCAACCTTCCTCCAAGGACAACTTTCCCTTTTTAAACACGCGGAGCCGTATCATTCCAGGGAAGTGAAATTAAGGCTAAACCTCAAATTAGGGTTAGGGTTAAAAAATGGGGAAGGCTTAAAGGGCTTCCTGCTGTGCGGCTGCCTAGACGAYACCAAAGGAAATGCGAGGCTGCACCAACCTTCCTCCAAGGACATCTATCACTTTTTAAACACCTGGAACTCAATTGTTGTCGGGACGAGAAACTAAGAGTATGCCTCACATCCGGGTTAGGGTTAGGGTTTCAGGAACGGGGAAGTCGTAGAGAGCTTCCTGCTGTGGGGCTGCCAAGAGGACACCAATGGAAACTCGGGGCTGCACCATCTTTATTCCCAGGACATCTTTCACTATTTGAACGACGGAGCTCTGTCATATTAGGAACATTAAAGTAAGAGTAAGCCTCACATTAGGGCTATTGTTAGGGTTCCGGATCAGGGATGTTTTAGAGGGCTTCCTGCTGTGGGTCTGCCAAGACAACACCAAAGGACTGCAGGGCTGCACCAAAATTCCTCCTAGGACCTCTTTCACTTTTTAAACACCCGGAGAAATATCTGTCTGGGAAGATGAATATATGGAAAATTCTCACATTAGGTTTCGGTTTAGTTTTAGGCTTCAAGAACGGGGAAGGCTAAGAGGGCTTCCTGCAGTGGGGCTATAAAGAGGACACCAATGGGAACGCGGGGCTGCACCAACCTTCCTCCCAGCACATCTTTATCGTTTTGAAAACCCAGACCCCTATCATTGTATGTATGTGAATACAAGAGTAAGCCTCACGTTATGGTTAGGTTTAGGGTTCATGAATGGGGAAGGCAGAGAGGGCTTGCTGCTGTGGGGCTGCCAAGAGGACACCAAAGGAAATGCGAGGCTGCTCCAACCTTCCTTCCAGGACAGCTTTCACTGTTTAAACCCCAGAAGCCATATCCTTGTAGTGGTGTGAAATAAGGGTAAGCCTCACATTAGCGTTAGGGTTGAGGAACTGGGAAGGCTGCCAAGAGGACACCAAAGGAAACACTAGGCTGCATCAACGTTCCTCCCAGGACAGCTTTCCCTTTTTAAACACCCGGAGACCTATCGTTCCAGGAACATATAATATGGGTAAGTCTCACATTAGGGATAGGGTTAGGGTTCAGGAACCGGGAACTCTTGGTGGGCTTGCTCCTGTGGGGCTGCCAAGAAGACACCAAAGAAAACGCGGGGCTGCACCAGCATTCCTCCCAGGACATCTTTCACGTTTTTGAATATGCGGGACCCTATCATTCTTGGGACGTGAAAGTAAGGGTAGATCTCACATTAGGGTTAGGATTAGGGTTTAGGAACGGGGAAGGCTTAGAGGGCTTCCTGCTGTGGGGCTGCCAAAACGACAACAAAGGAAACGCTAGGTTGCACCAACCTTCCTCCCAGGACATCTTTCACTATTTGAACACCCGGAGGGATATAGTTCTGGGGTAGTGAAAATAGGGGAAAACCTCACATTATGGTTATGGAGAGCATTAGGGTTAGGTTTTCAGGAACGGGGAAGGCTTAGAGGGCTTCCTGCTGTGGGGCTGCCAAGAGGACAACAAAGGAAACGTGGGGCTGCACCAACATTCCTCCCAGGACATCTTTCACTTTTTAAACACCCGGAGACCTATCGTTGCAGGGACGTGAAAATAGAGGTAAACCTCACGTTATGGTTAGGTTTAGGGTTAGGGTTCAGGAACTGGGAAGACGTAGAGGTTTTCCTGCTGTGAGGCTGCCAAGAAGACACCAAAGGAAACGTGGGGCTGCACCAACCTTCCTCCCAGGACATCTTTCGCTTTTTAAACACTCAGAGCCGTATGGTTCTTGGAAGGTGAAAATATGGATAAGMCTCACATTAGGGTTAGATTTAGGGTTCAGGAACGTGGAAGGCTTAGGGGGCTTCCTGCTGTGGGGCTGCGAAGAGGACACCAAAGGAAACGCGGGGCTGCACCAACTTTCCTTCCAGGACAKCTTTCACTTTTTTAACACGCGGGGACTATCATTGTAGGGAAGTGGATATAGGGGTAARCCTCACATTAGAGTTAGGGTTACGGTTCCGAAACGGGGAAGGCTTAGAGGACTTCCTACTGTGGGACCGCCAAGAGGACACCAAATAAAATGCGGGGCTGCACCAACCTTCCCTACAGGACATCTTTCAATTTCTGAATATCCGTAGCCCTAACAATGTAGGGGTGTTTAAGTAAGGGTATGCGTCACATTAGGGTTAGGGTTGAGGAATGGGGAAGGCTTAGAGGGCTTCCTGCTGTGGGGCTGTCAAGAGGACAGCAAAGGAAAAGTGGGGCTGCACCAACTTTCATCCCAGGGCATCTTTCACTTTTTCAACACGCGGGGCCCTATCAATGTAGGGAAGTGCATATAGGGGTAGGCCTCACATTAGGGTTACAGTTAGGGTTCCGGAACGGGGAAGGATTAGAGGGCTTCCTGCTGTGGGACCGCCAAGAGGACACCAAAGGAAACGCGAGGCTGCACCAACCTTCCACCCGGACATATTTCACTTTTTAAACACCGGGACCCTGTAGTTCTAGGGATGTGAAAACAAGGGTAAGCTGTACTTTAGGGTTAGCGTTAGGGTTAGGGATGAGGAACATGGAAGGCTTAGAGGGCTTCCTGCTGTGGGACCGCCAACAGGACACCAAAGGAAACRCGGGGYKGAACCAACCTTCCTCCCAGGACATCTTTCACTTTTTAAACACSGGGAGCACTATCATTCTGGGGACGTTAAAGTAAGGGTAAGCCTCACATTAGGGTTAGGGTTAGGGTTCAGGAACGAGAAAGGCTTAGAGGGCTTCCTGCTGTGGGGCTGCCAASAGGACACCAARTTAAACYGGGGGCTGCACCAACCTTCCTCCAAGGACATCTTTCAATTTTAAACACCTGGAGCTCTATCGTTCTCGGAACGTGAAAATATGGATAAGCCTCACATTAGGGTTAGGATTAGGGTTCAGGAATGAAGAAGGCTTAGGGGGCTTCCTGCTGTTGGGCTGCCTAGGGGACACCAAAGGAAATTCCGGGCTGCACCAACATTCCTCCCAGGACATCTTTCACTTTTGGAACACCCAGAGCCCTGTCATTGTAGGGAAGTGGATATAGGGGTAAGCCTCACCTTAGGGTTATGGTTAGGGTTCAGGAACGGGTAAGGCTTAGAAGTCCTCCTGCTGTGGGGCTGCCAAGGGGACAGCAAAGGAAATGCGGGGCTGCACCACCCTTCATTCCAGGACATATTCCACCTTTTGAATACCTGGAGCCCGATAGTTATGGGGACGTGAAAATAGGGGTAATCCTCACATTAGGCTTAGGGTTAGGTTTAAGGAACAGGGAAGGCTTAGAGAGTTTCCAGCTGTGGGGCTGCCAAGAGGACACCAAATGAAACGCGGAGCTGCACCAAACTTCCGCCCAGGACATCTTTCACTTTTTAAACACCTGGAGCCCTGTCGTTGTAGGGACGTCAAAATAGGGGTAAGTCGCACTTTAGAGTTAGCGTTAGGGTTAGGGTTTAGGAACTGGGAAGGCTTAAAGGGCTTACTGCTGTGGGGCTGCCAAGAAATCGCCAAAGGAAACACGGGCCTGCACCAACCTTCCTCCCAGGACATCTTTCACTTTTTAAACACCCGGAGCCCTATCGTTGTATGGACATCAAAATAGGGGTAAACCTCACATTAGGTTTAGGGTTAGGGTTGAGGAATGGGGAAGGCTTAGAGGGCTTCCTGCAGTGGGGCTGCCAAGAGGACACCAAAGGAAACGCGGGGCTGCACCAATATTCCTCCCAGGAAATCTTTACCATTTTGAATACCCAGAGCCCTATCGTTGTATGGTTGTGAAAATAGGGGTAAGCCTCACATTAGAGTTGGGTTTAGGGTTCAGGATTAGGGAAGTCTTAGGATTAGCGTTAGGGTTAGGTTAGGGTTAGGGTTATTGTTAGCTTTGAGGAACGGGGAAGGCTTGGATATCTTTCACTTTTCAAACAGCAGCAGTCTTACAGTTGTAGGGACTTGAAAATAGGGATAGTAGGGCATTAGAGGGAAAATAGGTAAAATAGGGGTAATAGGGGACCTCTTGGGAGCCCGACGGCAGGAAGCCCTCTAATCCTTACCCGTTCCTGAACCATAACAATAACACTAACACTAACCCTAATGTGAGTCTTACCCCTATTTTCACGCCTCCATTTTCGGGAGGTTCGGGAGGGATCCAGGTGTTTAAAAAGTGAAAGATGTCCTGGGAGGAGTGATGGTGCCACCCCACGTTTCCTWTGGTGTCCTCATGGCAGCCCCACAGCAGGAAGCCCTCTAAGCCTTCATCGTTCCTCAACCCTAACCCTAACCCTAATGTGAGGCTTACCCGTAATTTCACACCCCTACAAAGATATGGCTCTGGGTTTTCAAAATGGGAAAGATATCCTGGGAGGAAGTTTGGTGCAGCCCCGTGTTTACTTTGGTGTCCTCTTGGCAGCCCCACAGCAGGAAGCCCTCTAAGCCTTCCCCGTTCCTGAACCTAACACTAACTCTAATGCGAGGCTTATCCATATTTTCACGTTCCTGAATCGATAGGGCTCTGGGGGTTTTACAAGTGAAAGATATCCTGGGAGGAAGGTTGGTGCAGCCCCGTGTATCCTTTGGTGTCCTCTTGACAGCCCCACTGCAGGAAGCCCTGTAAGCCTTCCCTGTTCCTCAACCCTAACCCTAAAACTAACTGTAATATGAAGCTTAGCCTTAAATTCACATCCCTAGAACGATAGGGCTCCAGGTGTTTAAAAAGGTAAAGTTGTTCTTGGAGGAAAGTTGGTGCAGTTCCGCGTTTCCTTTGGTGTTCTCTTGGCAGCCCCACAGCAGGAAGCCCTCTAAGCCTTGCAAGTTCCTTGAACACTAAAGCTAACCCTAATGTGAGGCTTACCCCTATTTTCACTTTACTACAACTATAGGGCTCCTGGTGTTCTAAAAGTGAAAGATGTCCTGGGAGGAATGTTGGTGCACCCCCGCGTTTCCTTTTGTGTCCTCTTGGCAGCCCCACAGCAGGAAGCCCTCCAGCCTTCCCCGTTCCTGAACCCTAACGCTAACCCTAACCGTAATGTCAGGCTTACCCCTATTTTCATGTCAATAGAACTACATGGCTCCGGGTGTTCAAATAGTGAAATCTGTCCAGGCAGGAAGGTTGGTGCAGCCCGGCATTTCCTTTGGTTTCCTCTTGGCAGCCCCACAGCAGGAAGCCCTCCAGCCTTCCCCGTTCCTGAAGCCTAACCCTAACCGTAATGTCAGGCTTATCCCTATTTTCACATCCATAGAACTACATGGATCCGGGTGTTCGAAAAGTGAAAGATGTCCTGGGAGGAAGGTTGGTGCAGTCCCGCGTTTCCTTTGGTGTCTTCTTGTTATAGAYGAGACAAGCCAATTTTCTCATCTACCGTTTATTGAGTAAGCTGGGTACAGAGAATAACAGCGCTGGGGCAGCCTGGAGACAATCCCTCTCAGGCCCCCATCTTTCCTCTCTTGGGGCTCAGTATTTATAGTATATAGTCCATCTAGTCCTTTCCTTCTTCCTTTCCGTGATCTTTGTGGTATTTCGATGTTATCAGTAGTCTCGGCATCCCAATGTTATCAGCAGTCTCAATGATCCTAGATTGTTTCCAGTGTTCCTCGATTGTTTCCAATGTTATCAACAATCTGGGTAATCCTCGATTTGGATGGTAGACTCAGCATCTTCGAGTTCCGTGGTATTCCCCAGAAGTCAGTCATGCTTGTAAATCTAAGTAAGCTATTCCTGCTTATAATCGTTATTTCCTAGTTTTGATTGACTTTAGGGAACAAACATTTATTACACTCCCACACCTTCAGCTTCTTTGCTGTACCTGTCTCTGCTTGTCACCTCTAGCTCTGCTATTCCAGCAACACCTTTTCCCTAACACAAAGCAGTTTGGGGGCCCTCCTCCTTTATCAGTCACTACTGTTCTTAATCATTCCTGGCTTACTAGATTTTTCAAGTATGATATGATGTAATTCTTCCTAGGCAGGAAACACAATATTAAAAGTCATATTTCAGAGCCTGTACTAGAAGGTGTCCATAATTCTGAATTTCTCTCTCATTTTATCTTTGCAAACAATCATATGCATGCTGCAGAAAAGCATAAATATGTGCAAGATAGCCCATCGGATGTTATGCTACTTGCTAAAGTATCATCCTTCGGACCTGTTCTCCTAGCGCTTTATCGAGGCAGGCCCAGAAAGTCACCCAAACTCTGTCTCCTCTTATCTCGTAAAATTACAGACTCTTTGGGATCAGTCATGTCCCACGCTTTGTTGCTGCACGGGCTACAGAGATGAGGCACAGAGGAAGCCACATCTCAACCGTGGGCTCTGTTTGCCTGTAACATGCAGCAGTGTGTAACAACACTAACCATCGCACCAAGTGTTCACTCACTGATGAATTTGCTAGCTTGCTGCACACAAATTGTGCAAAGAGTTAACTATTACTTCAAACTAGCAGTCACTTGAGGTTCACCAATATATAACTCAACCACTACAGCAGTCGTAGAAAGTCCATATCTTCAAACTCCTTGTAGCCCCAGGCATTATAATAGTATGAAACAAAAAACACTGATTCAGTGGCTCATTACACTGATTTAATAAATTGCTTATGCTCATATCATTTTTGCAGCAATGCTATTTTTTTCCTTCGTAGTTAGTACTAGTGAAGTTTACTATGTGAAAAAATGAAGGGAAAAGACGCATGTCTGTCTTATATGGTATTCAACATTGAAAAAAATTTGAAAAGTTCAGGTAGGAGCCTTCATTGTCAGCAGAGGGCACCACAGACCTTATTAGTAATTTAAAGTTGTAGTCTTTTAAAATGACAGGGATTTTTCCATGTGATTAAGAAAAAACCCCACAGCAATTACATGCATTAATCGTTCAGGTTAGCAATTTGGATGTCCTGTGTAAAATGCRCATGTAACTTTTACAATAGTTAACTGCGTATATTGGGGGTTCAATTTGTCATCGCACAGACAACCTGGTTATGCTACCAGCAACACATCAGCATGTGGAACATGGGCAGGTTGGCAGCGGCTCTGAACATCTYTGGTAGCTTCAGAGAGGACATTTATTCGGACTACCCTACTTCACGTGTTCTACCTTCCACAGCCGCGTTTGCTTAAAAGGGAACACGGCTACATCCAGGTTAATTTTTAATATTAACTATTTTTTTCCGCAAGTGCAGGGCATTTACACGCCGCCGGGCCGCCGCAGCTGCCCGGGCCCTCCCCGCTGCCAAGATGGCGGCCGCTRCCCAGCGGGGCAGGAAGAGGCGGGGGAGAAGGGGGAGGTGCCATGTCGAGTGGAGGCTTGGTGCGGAGGTAACGGCGCCGGGCTGGGGCGGYGGGTAGAGTTGTGTGTGTGTCCTGGGCAGCGGGAGAGAGGAATAGGGGCTTTCTCCCGTTCCCTTTCCCATCTGCAGGCGCTGGGAGCGCGTCCCGCGGGGGTTCCAGGACCCCGCCGCGCCGCGAAATGGCGCCTCGCCCCTTCCACCCCCGTGGCGCGGTGTCGGCGCCCCGAAATGGCCGCCGGCGCCCACCCTCCATCGGCGCTGGCAGGAGCCGCCCCCGCTGCTTTCCCCGGCGGGGGATTGACKCGAGGTCCCGTTTCTCCCGTGGGGTGACACGCGTGGCTGTGGACCGGGGGGCAGAGCATGATCAGAACCAGGGACGAATGCTGAGGGATGGCATCGTGCCATGGCAGCTTGCTGGGGAGCTGGTGCTGCGTAGGCCTCTGCTCTCTTCCCTCCTGAGTGTGCCAGGAAATTAAAGAGAGGGCAAAAAGCTGCCCGTGGTACTGACCTACGCCGGACGAGCCCTAAGAGTCATAGGAGGAAAGGCCTGAGGGAGTTCTATTGACGAGCTTGTCAAAACAACCCTTGGATTTAGCAGGCTCTGCAGACTACTGCGTGGCATGTTGACACGCAATTAAAAGCATTTGCTGGCCCATGTATTTTTATGGGAGCGATTGCAGGCTAATTTGCGGTTAGATTTCTGCCYGGCTGCTGATGCCCAGCACCCAGCATTGCGGTACCCACAGTCAGGCTGGGCAGGCAGAGCAGCTCCCAGGTTCCATGCGAGCCAGAGCCTCTGCTTGACCTTCGGATCTAGCACATCCCTGAACCCCCAGTGACCAAACAGCGACAGCATATGTATTTWTTTTTTTATATGTATATATATACATACACACACACATGTATATATGTATGTTGGTGTGATCTTAACAGACCAAAAAAAAAAAAAAAAAAGTGCAGGTAGCTCTACGTTGGGCCTAATCCCTGAAGCCCTAATAACTTCATTAAGCAGTCAATTGTAATTTTTCTTTTTCTAATTAAGAATGCAGATTCTTGGGAAGAATAGTTTCAAATCAGGATAAAAAATAGCTTTTTTTGTGTACTTCCTCACACGAGTGAAATCTATTGCCTCAAGTCTCATTATTCACATGCTGTTTTCCTTATGTTTTTAAACATGTTTCTTTACATGGTATTTTAATGTAATTTTCTTGGTTCACTGCGATTCAGCTCTGTTGTGTTCAGAGACAGGGAAGACTCATTTTGCCTACAGAGTTGTGTAGGTGAAGGAGAGATTCCTGCAGTGGTTCTGCTGTAATTCTGTGATCACGTGCGCTGCTCCTTCCACATCTGTGACCAAGRGGTGACTCTTCTGCTCCATGAGGTGTCCAGTGGTTACAGACATCTGGCAGGGACACTGTTGGAGTATCTCAGCTGTTATTGTATTGACTCAATTATATTCATGTGACTTTATTGGAAGTTGAAACGCCCTAAAGTTCAAAAGTCTCCGTGAGGGGAGCAGTCCTGGTGAGAAACAGGAAGAGATCTGGTTTTAGCTAAGATTAAATAAAAGCCTGGAAAAGTGATTTACTGGGGACATCTTTAATATCTGCTCTCCCACTGTAGGTGGAATGAAGGAATGTATTTTAGGTCTGGAGACTGGCTTTCCTCTTGGTCTGCGAGTTCATTTTCCTTGTTTATATGGAATGTAGGTTGCCCACAGCAAGTAGTACGGTGCTTTCCAGCTCTCTGCTACAGTGTCTGAACTATAACACCATGTCCATTGTAGAGTTTTGTGGTATTTTGTTGCACCTTTAGGAGAATTCAGCCTCTTGCCTCTGATCTGGGCCTCTTCTGATTACATAGAACTTCTTGGGGGAAAAAACATTTATATCTCAGATTAGGGAGAGGGAGAAAAGAATTGGAGCTCAGCTAGCTTTTCACTTCCAGGAATTCATACACACTTCACTCAGATGCTTTATATTTGTCTTGGAATATCTGGGAGTTAGCTGTGCTAAGGCTGAGCTAACTAAGCTGAGGCTTTAAACTGTTTCAGGCATATAGCTGAGGCAGGACATCACCCCAAATTAGTTTGCAGAAGACACTTTTTTTTTTAAGGATTGCCTTTGCAGTTAGCGGGAAATTACTTGGGTTGTTTTTTTTTTTTAATTCTTTTTGGTCCTTTTATTCATTCGAATCATCTAAATTTTGTATTATTACAGTATGAGAGTCCTATCAAATCTGTAGCAACTTGATCGTTTTCTCTTTTTTTTTTTCTTTAGCAGCAAACTGGCTTGCAACCTTTTGATTGTTCACCATTGCTTATTCTTGTACATACAAGTCACTTGCTATAGCATGCAGACAGTGTGCAAAGTCCTGAAGATTGGGCAAGGAGATATSCCATCAGCACAATGTTAAAGGATCTCATTATAAATGTGGGTCAGTCTTTGTAAAGCAGGATGGAAATGCCATGTGTAGTTGCAGGAGACGTAGAGACTGTTCAACTGTTGTTTCTACTTGTTTCTGTAGGTAAGCAATAATGAAAATGTCGGATGTGTTTTATAACCTCAAGGAAAGAACATGGATACTCACCTTTTTCTTCTATTTCTTGTCCATTCAACTAGCAAGGCAGCAGATACCAAAGAGGCCTGCAGTACGTGATTCAGTCAGTTTTACCCGTGCTTGTTCAGCAGCTGCCAGATAGGACTAAATCAGGCAGTGATTTTTGAATGAAAGAGCAAGGTGCAGGCCCCTGGTGGGGTCTGGTGAGCACCTTCCCTCCTGTCTGTGTACCAGCACCTTTGGACATAAGGGGACCTCACCCAATTGCAGGCAGACAGGTGCCTGAAAATTGTATGGAGTCTCCATAGCCAATCTTAGAGGTCCTAGAGAGGGAATCACAGAATCCTTAAGGGTGGAAGGGACCTCTAGAGATCATCSAGTCCAACCCCCCTGCACACGCAGGGTCACCTAGAGCACGTGGCACAGGGCGGCATCCAAGYGGGTTTTCAAGATCTCCAGAGAAGGAGACTCCACAACCTCTCTGGGCAGCCTGTTCCAGTGCWYTGTCACCCTCACAGTTAAGAATTTTTTTCCTTAAGTTCCTGTGGAATTTTGGAAATAGTTTTCTCTCTTCCTTAATAGCCTGTAGTTCCTTAATATGCACTTTTATGCAAGATTCCATGGCTTTGCTATATTACAGCTCCCTCAAGTGGTAACATTTAATCTTTTAAAGCTTCAACTATCTTTCTGTGAAACTCTTCAGAAAGCTTTAAGGCTTTCCCCTGCTTCTTCTTCATTCCAACTTTGTTCCCGGAGTTTTTCCTAAGAAGAACTTCCACAGCCTTAAATGTGAGATGCTTACGGATTGAATTACTAAAATTATTTTTGAAACATTGTTCCTAGTTCAGTGACCACATTCTGTTTTTCAATTGCTCTTTAGTGTATRCGTGAAAAAGGATACTAAAGAAGATTGTATATGCTACATTTAATCCAGTGCAGAACAGTTTGTAATAATTTGCTAGGGGATTAAAATAACAGTTTGCTTGTTAGGGGAAAAAGAAATGCATCCAGTGGTGGGGCCATGAGGTGTACCTGTGTGCAGCAGTCAGAATATGTAGCTGAGGGTCTGCAGTTGCTGGTGTGTGGGCTGCTGTGCTCGTCAGCCCAGCTCTGAGTGGTGCTGTTGCCTGTAAGGGYTGGAGGAATCGTGCTGGCCACAGGGTTTCCTTACGTGGTGCTCCGTTTTCTGTGCACAGCTCCTCACCCTGCAGGACTAGAGAGGAAGCTCAGTGCAGCCTCATCCTCAGAGCCAGAGGATCAGCACACCTCGCCCTTGCCATGGGGTAAAATGGAATACATGGACAAATTGCCCTCCCCCAGGCCCTTGGTGAGTAGTAATTTCTTTGCATGTCCATGCAGTAAGTGGGAGGGCAGGAAGTTTTGTAGCACGACAGCTGTCCAGGACAGGCTGGGCTGAGCTGTGGCTTCCATCTCTACCTCACTATAAATCCACATGGGTGCGTAAGGAGATATATATATATATATATATATATAGGCTTTAAGACTATATATGTATCCTTTATAACCTACAAAATGTGTAATAAATACTAAGAGTTCATGACTTCATTGGGATAAGTAAACTATTTTCTAGTCTATTAAGTGTAACACAGTACCTATATTTATAGGGAGAGAGCACACGTGCACTAGAGCTGAAGAAAAATACATATTTAGAATGCAGTGTATTAGAAAGAACAGAGCTGATCTTAAGGCCCAGGGCAATAGCTTTTTGCTTAGGCATGTGACAGCTGCACTACCTCTGCCCTAACGGCATGAAAGCCAGGAAATGCCAGATGATCATCTTCTAACAGAAGCCACTTAGTGTCTGGGGGACAGGGAACCTCTCTGTTAATTAAGGCCACCCTTCATAGGAAAACATCTCTTTCCACTCTCAGACTCTCTGTGTTCGTCCGGTAAAAGTGAGGATACAATTGTACATACATTTTGGTACGATGATGCGTAGGGTTCAGCTAACATATTTGTCAGATACATGCTGGTTTTTTTTTTTTTTTTTTTTTTTTTTTTTTCTGTTTGTAACTGTATCTGAACAGTAGATCTGTTTCCACAATACCCATTACTGAGGCCTCGCAAGATTTCGAAAATGTCAGACAGGAATGAGCTGTTTAAAGACAGGGTAAGTGTGAAGCAGATGGCATCACTGTTGAGGTTGGGTTGGTCTGTGGTTCCGCATTGCAGAAACAGAATCACATATAGGTCTCCTCTCCCTCTCTGCATGCATCTTTTCTCCTTCTCTCTCTTGTTTCTTCTTCAGACCTCTGAGGCCCTCTCTAARGTTTGGACCTGTTTCAGGCACAGAGCGAATGAGTTGGGCTTGCAGTCACTGAAAGCAGCAGAGTGTACCAGTTAGGCAGACCTATCTCCGATCTCTCTCATACCTCTCATACTTTCCTACCTGTTTTCAGGAGATTTCATCATGGAAACTTTAAGGCACGGGCTTACAAGTTCTTTTAAATGTACATGTGCGTGTAGCAGTCCCTGTGTCAGTCTGTAGTTGGTTGCTTCTGGAGGAGAGTCAGGGTTTATGCAACTTCAGCAAAACACTATTTTTGTCTATAAATTGAAAAGATTAAATCCTGTGAAAAGAAGAACACAGACTCACAGCACACTATCAATTCTGTATTCAATTCCTCTTGGCAAACAGAAGAATCTTTCTTTTTTTGTGTATAAATTTGAGCATTGTCCTATGTGGAAGATTTTTTTTCTTTTATGTCGCACAGCTTTTAAAAAAGGCAACAAAAGAAGTGTTATTAAAGCTATGAAAACCTGCATGCTAAAATTCCCCTTCTCGTTTAACACCACTTAGAATACATGGGGGGGGGGGCCTTAAGAATGTTACTACAGAATGTTCTTCATAAGTGTGAGGTATATGAGGAGTATGAGGCACTTCATAAGTGTGTAAGGAAACATCTTTAGTCTTTAAGAATTCACAGAAGTCGTCGGTAGCAGTTTGTAGGTGTCCCCATGCTGCCCTGCTTAGCAAACTGTAACATCAGGGCAGAGCAAGCRATGGGAAGGGTGGCGTCACAGACCTTGGTTAAAGGGTTACCAGCCTGATTCATCTCCGGGATAGCAGCTGAAAAGGGAACCGATTGGAAGGGGAATAACACACAATCCCTTGCATAACAAGGGGAAGGTTGAGGTGTTCTGGAGAATCATAGGGCATGTAAGGAGCAAAACGTCTGTTTTGTCTCRGGATCAGTGAGTTGCTTGCTTAAAGCGGCTGCAGAGTAGCCCTCAACCTCAGCACTGGAGTTTCCAGGAAAATGTATTCAGCTACTTGTTGTTTATTAACTAAAGAAATACTTTTGATCAAGATGTGGTGATATGTAGAAATTACTTCAAAGGCCTGACAACTCTGGCATCTTCAGCAGATGCCTGATAAATTCCCCTTAAATAGGTATTTTTGGATGAGATGCCATTCTTGCATTTGCTGTTAAATATTTATTCTATTAAAATAACAAAGGCTTGAGGAGAAGTCTGAAATGAAAAAATCCATTAATTTCATCTGCTGTGTTAATATGAACTAATATGTGAATGTTCAAATTTTTTAAAACCTTTTATGTTTTATGAGTAGTTGTTGTTGTCCATAGATAATTTCTTCATATGTCAACAGTTGTTTCATGTTTACTGACAGAAAAAAAATGACTTCTAGTTTATTGGTCAAGGGAAAGAATGTTATTCTGTATCATACAGAGCAGTGACAACAAGAGGCAATTTTGTTTAAAGAAAAAAAAATAGCTACATATTACTGTTATTCTTTAATTTAGGCTTGTAAAACATACAGCTTTGATTTTTAACTAAGGAGTATGTTATGAGAAATCCAATGGAAACTTGTGGTGGGTTTAGTAAGCAAAGCAAAACAAAACCCAAAGCACAGATAGCCAAGCATCTCAACATTTATTGAATTTTTGAAAAATAAAATAAAATAAAAAAATCCTGCTAGGTTAGGACCAGATTGATTTGGGAAGAAAAACAGGAAAAAAAATCACTTTTATAGTATGGATTTTCTGGACTCACCTTTCTTTCCCTTTCTGATATTCTTTATCATTGAGACTTCAACTGAGTTAATTTTTAATCAGTTGCTTGAAAGCTGTGAAGAATGGGAAAAGATATTTATTTAAATAAGGGTTCACAGGTTGAGTCATAGGTCRCTTTTTCTGAAAGCGATTGCATATGCATTCCAGAAGGATAAGCAGCAACTGGATTTGGGTCTTGCAGTAAATTTCCATGTCTCTGCAACTTTCAGATTAAATAAATGCAGTATACACTTAAAAACCTGCCCTTAAAGATTATCAGAAAGCTAGTGCAGAGTGTATGCAACAGCCTGAGGATATTGTTATGTTATTCAAAAAGTGTTAGAGCAGTAGATCCCAGGAATTTTCTATTAGGCTGCATAAATCTGTGTAATGGAGAAATACACCGATACACTGAAAACAGCACTTATTGAGTTTGACACCAATATTTTAAAACCCTAAGTTATGATCTACAGGTTATCTGTGATGAGGAGTTATGTTTCACTCCCCCCCCCCCCTTTTTTTTTGCAGAAGGTGTAATTTGCTAGCAATATCTAGTTTTCAAAAATATTAAACATTAAGTGTTTATCTGGATCTTTTGGTGAAAAATGTTGAATTTCATAACTCAGTCCAGTGGATCTGGAGTCATCTAATGTACAAAGCATTGTGTAAAATCTCTCTCTAGGCTCAGAAGCTGGCAGACTGGTTATGTGGTTTCCTGTGTTCTTGGAGTACTTGAGAATCTACTTGTGTATTTCTAAGTTGATGTATGTGCAYTGGAAAAAAGATAGAACAAGCAGTGTCTTTGCTACTCTGTTTTTTTTTTTTTTGGCAAAAAACTAAGCTTTTCCTTAAAAACTAGTGTCATGCCCTACTTCTTAAATTGTTAACACGGTGCTGGCAGAAGTACCTCGGCTCTTCTTTGTCCAGCCAGTATTTTCTTTGCACAGGTTAAACTTACTTGCCCACTTACACACTTCTAGGATTCAGTCTGTTCTGTGTTTTGTTTTGGCAAGCCCGCTATACATAGTTTCATGAAAAACTATGTAAAAAATGATATATATAAATGAAATAGTGTAAAGCAGTGCACAACCAAAAGTAAACCTTGTGAAAATAATAATAATAAAGAAGAATTAAYAGATGACATGACTATAGTAAATATTATAAAACCTTTTTTGACTTTCAGGTTTAAAAATGTCTGACCAGAAGAATATTGTGTGCAGTGCCCATTGCATTGAAAAGTTACTGTCTGAGAATAATTTCCAGGATATTGAAAATCATCTAGAAGTGCTAGAAGGTATTGATATGACTATGGAATATCTACAGGGGACAGGAGCTGCCAAGGCTATATACAGAGTACTGAAGAGCTGCCCTTCAGCAGTGCTGAAAAAGAGAGCAAAGGGTTTGTTATCTAGGTGGAAAGCACTTTACAAGAAAAAACATATTCTCTCAGGGCAAGGTAAGGAGACAGATTCTSTGCATCTGGAAGAAGAAAGTGAGCATCTCTGCGTGATTCCCAAAGAACGGTCACTGTTGGATGGAGCAGGTCAGCAGGAGGTATCAGATAGCACTAGYTCTACAGTTTTGGTCCCATCACAAAGTGTTGTCAGAAATGTGGTATCTGATGACCCAGAAAGCAGTGAGGACCATTGGCTTTCTCCTTCTGTAGAGCGACCTACAAGTAATGCATGTTCAAAGCCTCTTGTTGGTGAAGCAGGCTTGCAGCTGGATCACACGAAAGCTCTGAGACGTCAGTGCACAGATCTTCTCTATAAAGCTTTGACTGCTTCTGCTGAAGACAAAGAAGAAACCCATAAATGGTTAGAGCTGTCAAAAGAAATTGAAGAGCATGTATTTGCTCTTCATGCCAAAAATGCCAAGAAATATAAAAATTGCATCAGAAGCAAAATCTCTAACTTGAAGAACCCTAAAAATTGCCATTTAAAGCATAATCTCTCTTCAGGGTCTTTGAGTCCAAAGGCCTTTGCTGAGATGACAGTGATGGAAATGGCCAGTGATGAACTGAAACAGCTCCGGGCCCTGTACACGGAATCTTCTGTTCAGGAACATCAGCTTCCACAAGCCGTTAAGGGCATGCAGACACACAAAATAAAATGCAGGCGCTGTGAAAAATTTGATTGCACCGTCACAATGATTGCCAGGGGAACTCTCTTTCTTCCAGGCTGGGTGCGAAACACAAATGCAGATGAGCAAATGGYGACTTACGTTATTTGCAATGCCTGTGGAGAACAGTGGTATCACAGCAGATGGGTCTGTCTGTAACACTGCAGCTTCTAACAAGGTGCTGAGAAACAAGAACTGCAAAATGTTAAAATACATGGGTGTGAGAAGGCATCTCTGTAGAAACTTTATACAGTTTATATTGATGTGCTTATGAAGATGTTGCAATTAATAAATTGCAAGATGCCAATTAAAAAAGAACCTATGCTACTTTTAAAGGTGATTRGAGCAAATCTTCTGTGATTTTTTTTTTAATATAATAAATATGTATGTCAGTGTGTTTGAAAACAAAAGTGCCCCATGGCTAATGTGATATCAGAAAGCAGAATATGCACTAGCAAATACATTACAAATGTTCCAAATACTGCAGACTCTGGTTTTTTTYCCCCCCCTTTCCATTGGTTACGTGGAATTTTAGTTATCTGCAGCAAGTGTTTTTCCAGACTATGAGTTTATAGTAAACAAAATACATTTTTAACAGTCTGTAGTTCACATACCTTTATGCATTACAGAATGTTCAGCGTGGCTTCTCTCCTTAATTAAATAACTTTTTGCAAGTAAGGGTAAAATAGATATTACCTCTCAAACCAATTTATTTAAAAGCAGAAAAGCAATGAAAGATTAGGTGTAAGGATGGGAGAGGGCAGCTAGCAAATGAAAGCAAGAATGCACTTCTGTTTTAACTGTGTTTGGAGCTGTGTGGGAGAGGAGAAATGGGGAAATAGGCTAAGATTAGGTTGAATAGGCTTGATAGGCTAAATCATTATTATTATTGTTACAGAGTCAACAGTGACTGTATATACTAGAATTATTTATTTATCAAAAGATTTCTACCCCCTTAATTAGGTTCTTCTCACCCACCTATCAGTCCTATTTTTTTCTTGGAAGCTTAAAGTTATCCAGAAATCAGCCATCTGAATACTTCGAATGGAGTATGTAACAGGGAGCTATTTTTTTCTGTTACTGGAAGCACCCTGATTAGGGCATTGTATGCAGCTGTGTCTGTAGAAGAATATGTTCATACTCTGTGTCCTTACGTTGTTTTCTGTGGAACTTACTGTGACTTACCGTTATTATCACTTACAAGTGGTACTTACTATTATTCTACTGATAAAAACACAAAAAAATCTCATTCTTTGAAGTTGACAGCATGAGTGCCTTCAGCAAAGTCATTCGCTGTGGCATTGCTCAGATTTTATCGTGTGGAAATTAAATATTTCAGTTGAATTGACCTGCTGTAAAACAAGTATCGAAACATTAGGACAGACCCTTAGTATTCAAAGATATAACCAGTCAGTTCATGTCTGACCTACGTGTTGAAATTGATATTGACATGAAAGGACTGTAAGGATTCCTTTATGTGAAATTACTTACCTATGTAGGAACACATGTAAAATTCTGCATTTAGTTTTCAATGAAACCATAAGAAAATAAACATTTTAATGGTTCTCAGAAAGCACAGAAATCAGTGCTGTTCTGTCTCTTTGCTACTTTACAGTGCTATATAAGAACACAGAGTAGCAAGATACTTTATGTTGACTGTGAACAGCAGATGCTCGGAATTTCTGTCTGTGGACAACTGTAAAGCCGATGCGGTAGCATAGAGCTCAACCACGTTTCATCCTAGAGAAGAGAAATGTTAAAAGTCATGGGCAGCCCTTTTTAAGAGACGGAATTTATATATTCAGTAAAATCATTGGCCCTAATACTGACTATAGGTGTAACATAATGTGAAACATCATTTTCTTTTAAACTGCCCATCACTAAACATGTAATGTTAAGCTGTGCCCTGCAGCATGGCCGAGGCTTTCTGCAGAGCGGTTTAAGAGTAAACAGTGGCTGTGTTGAAATCTTGCAGATCGTGGGGCCTGTTTGACTCGGTGCTGATCTCAGTGCCCTGTACCTGCTGCAGCAGCAAGCGCCTTTGCTTTCCTGTCCCTTCAGGTGGCCTTTCTCCCAATACTGGGAATAACAGTGTACCAACAATACTAACAACTGCAGCTGCTTTCTGTGGGCCAGCAACAATTGCTGGTAACTGCAGAGTCAGCTCTTGTAACCGATGCCCTCTGTGCAAGTGTCCTTCAAGCTTCTTTTCATCCATTTGGAGCTGACAGCAGCTAGTGCCCTTGCCACAAGTTCTCAATAGTCTTGCAGTTCTCAGTTTGGATTTTTTGAAGTAGATTCCTATAGTAGTGAGCCATGAGCAGGCGTKCCTCCATTGCCTTCCTTCCCAATAACAGTTGAACCTGAGAGCTCTTTCTAACTAACATGTCTTCTGGCAATGACATGTTAAAAGATGGATAGTTCTGTAAATGCGGTGGAATTCAGGAATCATGACAGCAAAACAAAAGGAATTTATGCTCTTAGAAACAGACCTTAGAGCTGCATGTTCTATTAGAGCTGCTGACCTCTAGTCCACACACAAATAGTTTCTGGTTGTTGGTACTACCTTAAAACCAGGCACAGAATATGCTGCTTCTTGCCCAGAGAGTAGTTTGGGAGAGGGAAGAGATCTTGGGATAGTGGCAGAGATTAATTTATCAGAATGAATTGGACAGAGAGGGGAGGAGTGACGGGATGTTGTAGCAAGTGTGGCTGGGCCCCAAACGTATATGAAACCAGGCTTAGTCAGGTCTAGGGTGGTGAAGAAACTTATCCAGATTCAGCCTCTCCTTGTATGTAGTTCATATTTACACATGTGCTGCTTGCAGCCTCATCTAACAGTTGGTAAAACCATATGTGAAACCATAAGTTACTGCATTAGCTTCTCAATCACTGTATCTGATGCTGTCACCTTCACCTAACTCAGTTCCTCACCTGTGTAGCCGTTTTTCCATYTGTGTTTGCATCTAGGACTGTTTCCTGGAAAGCAGATGTCACCAGTCGTGTCACTGCCCTACACCACTGCCCTGCAGGTGGTGCAGGGCTGAGTATGGGATGCAGTCATCCACATCCTATAGACTTGCTGCTGTTATTTAAAAAGGCACGGCCTCAGTTCCGCTCTGCAAAGGACTGCAGAGGACTGGCCGCAGTTCTGCTGTGTTGTGCCTACCTAGATGGTATCACTCAGCAGGCCTGCAGTGTTGGGCTGGGTAAGACTGTGTGCCTTGGCTCAGAGTGGCTGTAATGTGTCACCTTGCAACTACACAGTGTGCACGTGGGCCTGGGTAACTGCAATACAGGAAATGCCAGAGTCCAGGAGCRAAAATACAGGGAAAGCTTTCAAAAAATAGATTATTCTTGTGTTGTGGAAGACTTGGGATGGGAAACAAATTCTTTAAGCAGAGGGGKTTTTTTTGTGTGTGTGTGATGTTCAGCCTGCCTGTGGTACAGCTTCACCAAGCAGCACCGTGACATTGGAGATACTCCAAGCAGGGTGAGGCTTAAGTCTCTCTTGGACTTCACTTGGGTTTTCCCAAAATTGGCAATAAACTTGCACACACCTTCATCCCGGAGCCTGTGATTTAGCAGGGAGGGTTCACATGCAGATTGTACTCAAAACAGCCTGCAGCTGCAAGACATTTCATATGTGGTTTAGGATGATTGAAGGTAAATTCACAATCATACCCATTTTTAATGTATTTTTATGCTGACAGTATTTTATTAATAAATAAATTGATATTGCTTCCTTAACATTCATAACAAAACTCCTCCTGGGTCCAGGACGCACTGCTGGTCTTCTGTTCTGCTGTGGGCCTCTTACATCTCCCTCACAACTACTTTACTCTAGCGCCTTGCAGGGGACTCTACTGCTGCTTTTGGTTGTTTGTATCTTTCTTCCTTTTCTAGCCAAAAGGAAAGTTGTTCTGTTTATTGTTTATTTAAAATGTATTCGTTCTGGTCCACTGTGCTATTTACTAAGGACAAGAACAGCATCTATTCAAACAAACAAGTAAAGGAGACACTTTTTTTATTCGGGAACAAAGTTTACCTGGTAACACTATTACGCTGCAGCTGAGAAGCAAATTTGTTGAATCACAGTCCTTCAGGATGTCTTTTTAATGTAATGGCCCAGTTCATTGAGTGCCTGAGGATAAGAAACAAGAGCACTTKGATAATTTCTTGGATTGCTTGGGGACTTGCTTGCTGTATTCTGGTATTAGCAGAGCAACACAGGCAGATGACTTCATATCCCCTTATTTTGTACTGCTGTAACTCAGCCAGGAGGTGACAAAGTTATGTTTTATTGAGGCCATGTCCTCCCTTGCCAGGATGGAGCAAGGTCTCCCTGCCAACTACGGATGGTAAAAAGCATTATTCACAAGCTCTGCTGATACAGAACCTTCTCTTACACACACGGGGAAAAAATGTTCTTTATTTGACATGGGGATGATACTCTGAGCCACTTGCTAGCCCATATGAGAGCAAAACAATCACCTATTCATGGCTACCCCTGGGTAAATAAAATCCTCAAGGTCCAAAATGAGCTTCCCGATGCAGGCGCAGCTCGGCATGGAGAGGTGGCCGGCAGCCTGGGGTGACGGAGCAGGCTGGGGCCCTGCATCCAGTAAAAAGGGGAACGTGAAGGAAATCAGGTTTTGGGTTTCTTTTCAATGACATCAAAATATCATAATGATTGTAACTTTCATCTTAGAATTGGTGTTTAAGTATGCTGTTTTCTTCCCCCAGCACTTCCGCGTATTATACTTCAGGACTGCATCAATGCTGATCCCAGGAAAAAAAGCACTGTAAAACTTAYAAAGTTCAGCTTTGTTATTTAAGAATGGGTCTCTCATCATCAGATCTGCCTCTAGCATGGACTGCCTTTTAATAATCCCTCCTTTTGTCAGTAGGAGATATTTCCTTCTGATAATATTGAACTCCCATCTTCCATTCCTTAAACCACATTGTAAAATCTGATTCAAAGAGCTGATTGTGCAAATGGTAAATCCAGCCCAACTGCATCTCCCTTACTGCATGTGGAGGCTCTTAGAGGGTGGCATGTTAAGCAAATGTTTTCCATTTAAGTCTATGATCCCCTATGATGTGGACGATGTGGAAACTTCTTTACATATATGCTTTTTTTTTTTTTTTTTGGTCATATTTACATTTTGCCCTAACCTTCCAAGGTGTTGTAGGAATACAGAAAATACTCTATCACCAGCCCTTGTAGACTTTTAAAAATTATTTCCTGTAATACTGCTGAAACTTCCAGGCAGGTGGACCTTTTCTGAACAAATACCAAAAAAAAAAGAAAAAATGTGTCTGACTAAATACTCCTTTTGAATTGCACCCTTCAAGGTTTTATTTAGGCCTTTCCTTGAGGCATATATTTGAATCTCTGTGGCAGTAAAACAGACCTGCTCTGCAATCATGAATATGCCTCGCTGGGCCCCGGTGCACCACTAATACTACTGCTATTGAGAAACAACTCTCAACTGCCATTAACATATAAAGGCACAATTTTAAAGCACAATCATTGTAGAAGACCGGCCCCCGCGTCACGACCAACAGCTCCCAACGGCCCTCGCCAACGGCCCCGCCCCCCGCCTGGCCCCGCCCCCTGGCCGGCAGGGGCGGCCGGCAGGGGCGGCCCGGCCCACGTGACCCCGCCCCCCGCCCGCTCCGCCATGTTGTTTCTTCCTTCCGCGGCGGCCGGTAGCGGCTTCGGGCAGCGGCGCGGCCCCGGCTCGGTACCGGCGGCAGCCTCCACCCCGCGGGCAGGTATCAGTCGGCGCGGCCGGGTCGGGCCGCTCTCCATCACTGCCTTCCCCTCTGTCTCCTCCTCTTCCTTCCCATCGGCAGGCGCGGGGAGCGGCTGGGCCGGTGTCCCGGGATAGCGGCGCGGCGCTCCTGCCCCGCGGCACGCAAGAAGCGGCTGGTGCCGCGTTTCCCCTCCTCCCCGCGGCGGTTGCCCCGCGGGCGGCGGTGGCCGTTGCGCGGGCGGCGGTGGCAGTTGCGCGGGCGGCGGGCGCTCGGCGGAGCCGGTGCGCGGCGCCGGGGCGGGGTGGCGTGATCGGGGATCCCGTGACCGGCGAGCGGTGCCTGGCCGGGGAGGCAGCTCCGGCTGGGCCGCTCCGGTGAGCGCTGCCCCCGCTCCGCCTGCGTCCCGAGCATCCATCCCGCGGGCTGGAGGCGTCGCCGCTGCCGAAGCGCCTCCGTGTGCCCGGGGCGCTGCAGGGACTCCCTCGCAGGTGCGCTCCCGGTCGGGCTCGSTGCCCGGGCGAACTTCTATTTCGTGAGGGCCACAGAGCCCAGAGCAGAGGGTTTGCCCGGTGCAGTCTTGCCTGCCAGTACCAGGTTTCGTGTTGAATGTCACTTCTGCCAACTATGCTAATGAAAAACAGACTGTTACTGAAGCAACAGCTTTTAAAATCAGTTTTCTCACAGTATCTTAATGCCATCTCTGGCAAGATGGGCTGCGGCTATGCATGTGGGGAGCATTGACTTCGGTTAACTTAGGTAGGATAGGCTAGGAGGGGATAGGCTTGGGGGATATTTTATTTTCCATTTGAAACAAACACCTAATTTACTTGCAGATAGCTGCCATGGATTCTGCCCCCTCTTCTCCCTGTACTGTTCAATTAAATGAACATGTGTTTTTATTTGTCTTGACTCCTTAAGTTGTTGTACAACACTGAAATTGTCACTGTCCTTATTGGTTTCATTCCTTTTTTTTTTCCATTCTTTTCTTTCTTTCTTTCTTTTCTTCAGGCAATATAGTGGGAAACAAATCTCTTAACTCCTTAAGACTGAAACTTATTCATTGTGAAAAGTAAGTTTCAGTCTTAAGGATTCATTGTGAAAAGTAAGAATTCRCAATGAATAAGAATTTTCCAACAAAAAAGCATGTCAAATATTTTAAGTTTCTTTTATTTACACACACACAAACTCTGTGCCTTCTTTTCTCTTTTTCTTTTCTACTTTCTTTGTTCTGTGTGGCATAGACCATCTTATGATGGAGTACCAAGTGACTTGGTAGCTCTCTTGGGGGTGAGGCAGGGTAAATCGGCTATATTGGAAGGAGAGTGAGTTTGTGATGCAGCCTAACCAACACAGGCTTCTACTGCTAAAAGCCCCCAGAGGAAAGAGGTAACTAGTGTAAGGGATAAAGGTTAGCACTCACAAACAGATATAACTAATGAGACTGAGCAAGTGGAAGAAGTAACAGAAAAGCAGCTTTTAAGGAGAATGTCAGTTAATGTGGACCCACAAATCCTTAGAAATAAAGGCTGGATCAAGACCAGCAGCACTTAATGATGTTTTGGAGTTGGCTGAAAACAGTAGTTTCAGTTGGGAGATGCTCAACTGGAAGCTGCTGAGACACTTAAACTAGTTAAATAAGGAAAGATAAGCAGCAGAGTTTGCTCATTCTGCTTGGAAGCAGAGAACGAGATAGGGAATGTGAAGGCCAGGTCTCTGCAAGGCTCATTAGCAGAGATATAAATGCATGTATTTCTACTGAGAAGTCTTGCTGATTGGATTTTGTGGTTAGGTGTGAGCCCTTGCTAAGTGGAGCCATCTGCACATGGACACTGGGACAGTTTCATAATCCAGGGGCTATACAGACTTAAGGAATTCCTGCTTTTGGCTTCTGTTTGCTGCATAGCCCTGAGTCATGGCAGGGCAGCAGTTTGAACTCGAGCACGGAGCTAGGTAGGACTTAACATTTTTTGTCTCTGTGATAACCTGCCATTGCATTGATCAAAATCTGTCTGGCACCCAAACTACTTTCACAGTTGTGCAGTGCCAGAGCCATGTGAAAAGGAAGGAATACCTACAAGTTATTAGAACATCAGTAGGCCAAGATACGTGGCTGAAGTGCTCCCAGGTTTCCTGAGAAAAACGCCACTGATGAGCATGCCAGGCAACTAGTAAAGGAGTGTTCCTAATAAATAGCTGTTATGTAGACCCTGTGTGTGTGTGTGCGGGATGGGGGGGGGGGGGGTCAGTTTTGAGGCTGTTGTGCGCTTTTGAGTGTGTTGTAAGCCTGTACAACATTTGACTTAATTTCTGCATGTTCCCTCTTTTAATTAAAAAACAGTGTATTTTAAGATGAAACGTATGTCTTAAGTACTTGTATCAGTTGTGCTTCATGGGCCGATTTCCTCTAAATGTATCAATAGTGAATGGCCTGAATAGAGGGGAAAGGGGTAGATTTGCTTCTGTCCTTTCAGCTTTATGGAAACTTGCAGATTTGCTGTATATAGCTGGTAAGTATAAATATGCTTACCAGCTATACACAGCAATTGAGGGATAGGGACTATTAAAACACAAACACTGAGCAGAAAGTAGTTTTCGACACTTGAATAGTTCTGGGTTCTGCCTCTGCTGTTGCATCTCTACTGGTTCTTGTGTGTGTGTTTTTTCTTTACCAGATATTTTACAGATAAGCAAGTTGTGTCAATATCTGATGAGCTGCTGCAACCAGCAACCCACAGAGAACAACTATTTTTTTTTCCGTATTAAAATGATAAATATTGTCAAATGCTTCAGTTAGCCTTAAGAAAAAAAATATTTAAAACAGAATAAATTGATACTGCTGCCACAGGAGATTTTTTTTTTTTCTTCTTTTTTAGGAAGAAGTACCTTAAGCATTGGCATGCTTTTTTAAAACCATTAATATCTGATACTTGTGGCTTACTAGTTGAAGATGACTTAGTAAACAAAACTGCAAATAAGCTTCAAAACTGATAACCATGTGTTTGATGTGTAAACTTGAGAATCAATAGGAGGTTATGAAACACTGTCAGTGTTATGGAACAACTGATTGTGGGTACTTGTCAGTTAAAAGGTTGTGTATTTTGACAGAGGGTGGTCTTTTTTTTTTTTTTTTAAGCAGGCTTGTAGACTGAAAGTGTGAAACAAGCATGATTAGTTGGAATAGGTCAACTGGCCCTCTGTAAGAACTCTAGTTTTAAGCAGGTATTGGAGTACTGAGGGCTTATTGTTTTAAGAAAATTCTTTCAAGAATGGCGTCAAGGACACACACCATGTATTTGGAAGGAAGCCTTTGAATTTTGTCTTAATTTCACATAAGAAGTGGTTTATGTAAGCAACCATTTGCTGAAAATAGCAAATTAGTGTTGTGTGTGTGTGTCTTTTTTGCCTGTTTCTGAGCTAGAAAGGTGGAAAGTAGGTACAGCTGGAGAAGCAATAGTCTGAAAACTTGAAGTGTTGATTGCATCTCTTTCCTTTTATCACTAATAGCGGGAAAAGTCAGTGGTCCAGTTGCAACAAAGCTAGTTCTGGAATTTATTAAAAAATAGACAAACTGAATTGCTGCAAAAATTAAGCTGCTCTTTTTCTGGTATATTGTGTGGTGTATTTCTGCCTTTTTTTTTTTTTTTCCTGGTGCACTGCTGTGCCTGGTATCACTCTGATAAAAGTGGGACTGTAAGTTGGTTCAGTTGGCTCTGTTGACGTAATAGTTTTATGTGAGGTTGTGCCTTGCTGACAGCCTAACTACAGTGTGATTGTGCTACAGGCTAAAAGTGCCTTTGTGCAGGTAAAGCTCGAGTTCAGCAGGTAACTGCCCTTCTGCAGCCTTTCACACTCTGTAAACAGGTTGTCCTATTTTTTTTTCCTAATAATAAAAAGACATTCCTAGACGACATCTGCATGTTGCTGCTGTGGGTTTTCTACACAATCTATTTCTGTTGCTTCAGTACTTGGAATGTTAAAAGAGGTAATTGCCCTCCAAGCAAACAGGCAGCTTTGAATCATGGAATCAGGAGAATAAAGGCAAACTTGCCCTGTTCAGACTGTCTGTAAAGCTTTGAGGGGCCAGGAATCAAAGATTTTTTTTGTAATGAGAACTGACTTTTCTGTAGTTACCTGGTGTGTTGTTTTTATTTTCACCATCAAATGTTCAGACTGCTAATAGAAATGTTTCAGACTTGCCATCCACCATTTAAAAGGGAAACTGTGTGAGGAGACTATTAAATTACTACTTGACTGGTGGTGTATGATAATCACAGAAATGATACTTTAGTAGAAACTGTACCTGTTTTTAATGGATACTGAAGTAAGTGGTCGAAGAGTGCAATTCCTTAGAAACTGGAAATTCAGGGATTATTATAAAAATGGACCTTAGTGGTACTGCTTTTTACTTGTCTCTTGTGGATTTCTTGTTTGGGGTTAAATATTGGAATAAGAGGGTAATGCAGGAAGAAATAATCTTCCATTTGCAGTCTCCTTTGTGCATTAGCTTTTAGATTTTTAAATTGTTTTTGCATTAAGCTAATTTATCACACAATGAGAAATAACTAGAACAAATGCTTATCTATAATTCTCTAGTGTCTTGCAGTTCCTAGTATTGGTTAAAAGAATGAGATACAGATTGGAAACCAAGTTTTCAGATGCTCAAGGATGGTTTAAAGTAAGGCTTAAGGTAATAAATTTTCACAAATATGGTGTTCCTTCCTGAAACATCATATGGATGAACCTAGTGTGTAACTGGAGGAATAACACTAATCCTCCAGGTGACCTAATTGTTTTATTTTATTGATCTTTGTTAGAGTGGTAGGGGGTTGTAATTTAGGAAACTAATTGCAAAAAATCTTTTTTAATAACTTTTTTCAAGCTGTCAGAGGGGAAAGGAGTACAGCAGCACCCCGTTGTGCTGATACTAACATCCTGATCCTGCAGATATTCTGAATCATGTCATCACTGGGGCCAAAAATGAATAAACCTATTTGAGTTGGTTACACGGTCAACAGAAGCTGTTTGTAGTTATGCAAAGGCTTTGCTGCTTCAAAACATGCACACTTAAGTTTGCCTTTAAAATACACTTCTGTGCAACTTCAGTTGAAGCTTCTAAGCATGTGCCTAAAGACTGAACCAACATCCTACAGATTTCAAGCTAAAAACTGTAAAAACATGAAGTGCTGGGCAACTCTGCCAGTTTCTGCTGAACACACTGGGAAGTGACGTTGCTGGCAACATCATGTTGAGATACTGGCTTATCAGAACTGTGGAGACTGCTTCTCTGGCCTTTGTGCTCAAATTGCACCTGTTTGGGTCTGGTCTGAAACACACTTTAATGGTTTGTGGCTGATTTGCAGAGTAACTGTCTGCCCAGTGGAAATATTTTTGTGGCTCAGTTGCCACACTTTATCTCACTGTAAATTCCATATAGCTTCAACTGTGTAAATTAACTTGTCAGGCTCTGGATGCACAAAAATATTAGATACTGTTTAACACAGTTTTCTTGCTTGTTATTTGTTTGAAATGTTCATAGATAACTTCATAATATTAACTGTAGTCTAAGTGCTGTTCTTTAAAATGTAGGAGCCAAAGAAACAAGGACATAGTACCAGTCTGAACAACGTAAATCAATTATTCACGTTTTGTCTTTTTGGGAAGATGTGATTTCAAAAGAACAGAGGGGAAAAAGGTATCTTTTCCATCTACTGAAGTGAAAAAAAGAGTGAAATACTCATTAGCCTCTCTTCTCACAAACACATTATTTATTAAAAGGTAGTTATTATATAAGGGAGTAGGCCAGATAATTTATTCCCTAACTAATAATAGGAAATAAGAGATAAATGGGAACACCAGAGCATTTTAAAGACTTCTGTTATGAACCTGGAAAACACATGCAAAAGCCCAGTGACTCCCAAGGATGTTTTTCACATACATATAAAATGGTATGTGATCATACAATGAGCCATAGCAGTTATCCCTTAGCTCTGTGAAAGGTAACTGAAAATCTCCCTGTAGCTCTTTAAAAGTATTTTTGTCAATACTGTTGTGAAGTTTAGAAATCTTTACTATTTGTACACTTGTTTTTAATTACACAGTATGAGAATGAACAGATTTTTACTGGAAGCAATCACTTTTTTTATTTTGAAAGCATTTCTCTTAAACGTCTTTCTGTAGACTGTGTGTAACAAATAGTCAAACATAGAAAGCTGGAGATGAAAGAATTCCTGAAATTCCTGGTTTCTAATGGAAGCCTTGATTCTAAGGCAGCACATGTCATATGACTCATATTGCCAGATTGTATCGCGTATTAATTCTACAGCCATACTCTGCAGGTGATGTATATACCAGCAACCCCAATGGCAACTAGCAAAACCACATTCCTTCCTTCAGAGAGGGAGGTGAACCAGGCTGCTTATGACCTCTTTCCATTTTAAATAGGCACTATTTTAACAGAAACCTTCTTTGACTGTATTAATTTGAGATCTTTTGGTGTGAGATGCTGAAAGAATGTCTCATACTACAAAAAAAAAAAAAAAAAAAAAAAGCCTTAAGTTTGGGCTCTTCAAAATGATGCTTTATTTAATGCCAGAATTAAAACCCTTTAGTTTTCTATTTTTACAGCATTATTGTAAAATTATTGGTGTAATGAGGTAAACCGCATTCACGCGTGTACTGCTTCTACTGCCATGCCAACAGTAGTTGAGATCTCTTGCTACAAATACCTGCACCTTTTTTAGTATTGATCTCCTACTTTTGTATATGACAGGTGATTCTGGTGGACTTAATACTCCCCTAGGTATTCATGTGCATACATATGTTTAATTTTTTCAACCCATTTTTTCCACAACTCTGCTTTTTAACAGCTTGCTTAATCTTTCCAGATCTAGAAAACCAGGAGGGTCCATTATCATAACAATGTCAACAAAATCCTCGCTCCTTAAGGTGATCCTGCTGGGAGACGGCGGAGTTGGGAAGAGCTCGCTCATGAACAGATACGTCACTAACAAGTTTGATGCACAGCTGTTTCACACAATAGGTGTGGAGTTCTTGAACAAAGATTTGGAGGTGGATGGACACTTTGTTACAATGCAGATATGGGACACAGCCGGCCAAGAACGTTTTCGGAGCTTGCGGACTCCTTTCTATAGAGGTTCTGACTGTTGCCTACTCACTTTCAGTGTGGATGACTCTCAAAGCTTCCAGAACTTAAGCAACTGGAAGAAAGAATTCATTTATTATGCAGATGTCAAGGAGCCTGAAAGTTTTCCATTTGTGATACTGGGCAACAAAGTTGATATTAATGAAAGGCAAGTGTCTGCAGAAGAAGCCCAAGCCTGGTGCAGGAATAATGGCAACCATCCCTATTTTGAAACCAGTGCAAAAGATGCTACTAATGTTGCAGCAGCCTTTGAAGAAGCTGTTAGAAGAGTTCTGGCCTCTGAAGATAGATCAGATCACTTTATTCAAACAGATACAGTAAACCTTCATCGGAAACCCAAACCCAGTTCATCTTGCTGTTGACTTTTTTTTTTTTTTTTGCCATATTACTTTTCACTAGCTTGCTCTAAAGAGGGTTGAAAAGGTGTGGTAGATAAAATAACAAATGGGTTCCACTGTAATATTGAAGTTGTAATACTCTGCTGCTTTCTTGGGGGAGCGAAGGGGAAATGTAAGAAAAACTTCCACTCATGAGTGACCCAATAGTAAATTAGTGACATCTTTTGTTTAGGAAGGTGTCAAGTAAAAATATACTAATATAAGAATGTAATTTGCCAAGTTAATCAAATGATAAATACTTCGAATATAGTTAAAACTTGAAAGTTCTAGAAGCACTACTTTGGAGAAATTGTTCTGGAATTGAGATACAAAGAAACTTTTATATATATGTGTATATATATTTTTATGGAATCAACGTTCCATTTTTGTTTCACTAAAAGTTTCGTAACAATGCTAGATATTAAATTTCAGTCTCATTATATTCCTTTCAATGTGAGTTGTACTTAATCTCTTAACTTTTTTTAAAAATTATAAGTTAATATAACCCTCTTTCAGGTATTCTATAATTGCCTAACATCATTAGACTTTATGTAGACTTTAAAAAAAAAAAAAAACTACATATTTAATATGTTTTCCCTTCACTTACTATTCAAAAGCTGTACTTATTTTTCCAGAGTTTAATGTAAAATATTCATGACTTCTAAAGTTAGTAAGTTTCTCTGCCTTAAGTCCAATTCCAGCATGGTTCTGATCAATCGGGCAAAAATTGCAATAACTGAAGTTGCAACAATTTTAGTTAAGGAAAATATATGCTTTATTTGGAAAGCTTTTAATAGCTCTTTGGGGGATCCACGTTGTGACGAATTTATAAGAGGACTTCTAGTTTACGGATAAGTTCCAAACGTCTTGGTACCGTTCACCTGAGCTATGAATGTGTTTATTGGTGATCCCTGTACTGTGAAACAAAGGCTTGGCAATACATAGAGAACTCAGGAAGCTTTTAACTTAGAGAAGATTTTAGCTCTAGTGGAAGTAAATACCTGTAATTAACAGTTGAGCTGAACTTGATCCATATTTAATTTGCCATTGTAGGATCTGAAATTAAAAATTAGTGTCTTAATATTTCTGTACCTGTTACAGGATGATTACCTGTTACAGGTAAGTTGCACAATTAATGGACATTCTCTATAAAGTCATGCAGCTTTCTGAGGCTCTGCACTGCATCTTGGCGATACAATTACCTGTATGACAAGTTGCTTCAAGCTGGCTCCCAAAAGAACAGTAGCGTCACAGTGTGCTCGGAACAGCTGCCTTGCCAACAGGCTCTTGTTTCTGTGTGCAATCGGAGGCTAATGGGCATTCCTGTATCCACACTGCAGCCTTCCAACAGAAATCGAGAGGCCTACAGGACATGCGAGAGTAACTAACCTGCGCAAACTCTGTATTCTGTAGAGCAGCTTTCTTTTCCAAAATTGGGAAAAGCTTTCTTAAACATACAGGAACTGCAAGGCTTTTAACATATCGTTCAAGCTCTGTACCAGGTGTAATGTGAAAGTGAAGCTTGCACAACAAACTCTTCTTCTTGTAGCTCTTAATACACTTTTCTGCCCTGCTTGTGTTGAACTCTTAGCTTTACCCACCCCGGACTGTTTTGTTCTGTAGATTGCCTTCTGCTTAGAAGTGACATCTCTGGACTCGTGGTACTTTCTAAGTCTGTGTCATTCTGGCAGACTTGCATATAGTGCAACAGAGTTGTTTTTTAAGGTTTAGATACCTAAGTGCCGAATGTAGGTTGAGCTGCTACTTATGTCATATTTATCTTAGATTTGCAGTCAATGAAAGGTCTGTGAAGAAAGAAGCTTAGCTGTAAAGTTTTCTAACCTTACAGTGAGGTAACAAAAAACTTAAAAAACTGACTGCGTGTTTTGGGGGCTACTAAAATGTAACTGTTGCTGTAAAGTAAACCTATGTTATACTGATTTTAACATTTAGATTAACAGAGGTAAGATTTAAACAAACAAACAAAAAGCAGTAGTAGGTAAGGACAGCATGACTTGGGTACTGCAGATATAGCTCAAGTCAGAGACTGCTGAAAGGAAACAGATTAAGGATGAGAACTATTGTAAAACTTGCAAAGATCAAGGGGGCTTTTTTGTGCTTAACAGACCTTGACTGTGTTTTCCCCTTTGTTTCCTTTCTATGTAACGTCATAGTTGCCAACCCTGTAAATGGAGAAGTAGGTTTAACGCACTGCATTGTATTAAGCTTTATTTATTATATCTACTGTAGGAACCACTGCAATGCAGCTGTAATCACAAGGAAAGGGAGGTTACATGCGATATATAATAAATCCAGCAGTTGTGTTGAGGTCAGGAGTTGATCTGAGAAGAGACAGAGTACTTGGGAAAAGTTTTTTGAGGAGGGAGTGGTATAACAAGCCAGTGGGGATAATCTCCTCCTCCCCTCCCCCCCCCCCCCCCCCCCCCCCCAAAAAAAAAGAAACACCCTTCATCATGCTTGATATTAAATATGACCTCCTGTAGTCTTTAGCATCTGTGCTTCAGTATAGAGATGACAGCCACTGGTGGTTTATGTTTCCATTCTGCAATTAAGGCAGCTCAAGCATGGGGGGGTCTTGTCAGCAGCGGTTAGGTTTGTGTGAAAGGCCCTGAAGCCTCAGCCAGGCTATGTATGCAAAATGCCAGATGTCCCTGAAGAGCTGCAGACAGAAGCAGCCCCAATGGAACACGTTCAAAGAAAGGAACTTGAAAGTAGAAACCACGGTCATGCAAATACATTGGTGAAAGCTCTGCATACTAAAAGAGAACCAAACTAGGGCTGGGGAAAGAAACTGCCCTTCTGCCTCTACTTCATGCAGGGTAAACACCATGTAGGACACCACACATGTAGCACATAATGTTGCATAGAGATGCCAAGAGCTCTGAGAAATGGTGAACCAGTTAGCTCTTCACTTGAGCAGCTGCACAGTTCCTCAGACTGATCCAGCTCTGAGTGGACTAACAGGTTCTTTATAACTGAACCTTGCAGGAACCCTACTTCCAGCTTAGTTTTGTTGAGGGTGGTCCATAATCTTAGCTTGCCCTATTTTGCTTGTGTTTTGTATGTTACAGTGTGATTCTAGACCCTTTAACCCATGTTGGTTTGTTTCCTTTCTTCCCCAATTCAGTTTATCTCCTACTTTCTTGTCCTGCAAGGGCTATATGCCTTCATCTGAATTCACAGGTGGACGTCTTGGAGGTGGGGTGTGTTACCACCTCCTCCGCAAGTGTTCTCTGTCCTGCCCTGGCCCCTCACTGCACTGCCTGATTTCTTCTGCAACTAGATGTTTTACAGCTAGTTGTGGCTATGATTACAACTCAGTCCTCCCCCTCCTGCTTCCAGACAGGAATCCTTCAGCTTACTGCAGAAAGTAAAAACATGCAATATAAATGCTCTGTGTACTGGGGCATCACAGAAATCCCATCTGGTGTCTTGGAAATTCCCTAAGAGGGAGTTCCCCACCACAAACACTATAGTGATTAACAGATAAGTTGCCATTTCCCACCTCCATGGACCCTGACAAGCTGTTTTCATTGAAGCTTAGAGGACTTGCCTACTTCTTCACAGCTCCTAGGTTCAGAATAAGAGGAGTTAAGGGTTGGAAACAATGAGAAAAGACAGCGCTTACCCTACCTGCCTTAGGAAATAAGGGATAAAATGCTTTTATTTTATAGAAGTTCCTACGGTAGTGGCAGCAAAGAGTACAATTATCCTATTTTTTGAGTGACAAACTCAGCACTAATCCTTTATTTTTACCTTCTGATTACTACATGAAGGACTGTAACATTATTTCCTCAGAGAACCTATACTGATAGTAATCAATCAGTCAGTTGATACCTGACTTAAAAGAAGGTTGTTCTCTTATATTTATTTCACTCTTAGATCTCTGCAAGTTGGATAATTCTTACTTTAAACAGCTAATACTTCCTGGTTAGGAAACTTAATTGATATATTTAATGTTTTAAGTGGTACAGTTAGTTAGTATCATGGGGGAGGAGGTAGGAAACAGCACAAGAGCTCCAAATAAATAGCTCTTACTGTCTAAATAAGAATGTTTTATCTCAGGTGTTTCTCTTGATTCCATGTATGTATCTACCCAGAATCAGTTGATTTACATGAAATTAGATGACATTGTTAAAGTGTTGGATGATGCAGTTTTAAGAAATACACCAGAGAAGTATTCTCATCTTCACTTCTTATTCCTCCAATAAAGGCAGCCAATGGACATCTAGTTTTCTCCTAAATCATTTCAAATACACTCAACAGGCATCCATACCTCATCATATCACATTTTATTTCAGGTGAACATCTGAATTTTAATATATTAACTTGATGCTTTTATCATGGTGTATTTTTACAGTGACAACAGGAAGCATACATTACAAAGAAATAATAACTATACATTTGAAACACCTATTCACACAGTTGCCTATATCATACAGACTACAGGAAAATTACTTTCTAGAACAGCTTGCCACTTCCTTTGAAATTACTTTTCAGATATTCAAACAAAAGGTGCAAGAAAAGAGTTTATACATTTTTCCTGAAAAAAAAAAACCCCACACTACTCAAAAAATTGCAAAATGAACTAAAATATTAGGTGCTTATTTGCTAAATTATTATTTTGGAATGATGACATGTTTTGCAAAAAGAATCCCTACCCACAGTTCATAATGGAGTAGTGGCCAGGTAGGCCAAATAATGCTTTTTTGAAACTTTAACAAATTAATTTCAGGGTAAAGGTGGTTTTAAAACATGTACATTAGCATTTCTTTCTATGTGTGAAGTAGACTGAAAGTAAGGGGAAACAGAAGAGTTTTAGTCTACTTTATTCACTGATACAACATTGCAGCTTAATGAGGATTGCACTGAACATCTCGTAATTTGCAATTTCAAGCTTTAGAACTTGCTGACTGAAGATAACATTGCAGAGCATTTGCTCATACCCCTTTGCATTCCTTTACATTTAGCACTTTATATACATATATTACAATATTGTTATATACCTGATTTAACACCACAAGGAGTAAAATTGGCCTAATGGTCTTTAGATTAAGTTTTCTAGCTAAAGACTGCAAGTAGAAAGCTTTATACAAAATAAAGCATTTATGCCAAAGAGCCAAAAATTCTCCCTTCTGCTCATAATAAATCACATGCATGAAAGGCATTTTTCTGTGTTTACAGTTTACTTCCTCCCTAATAAATAAAGAGGCTTAAATTTGGAATACTCATTGACATCACTCACATCTCAAAGCACAGCTATGTATCCTGACATTTTTAAACATGATTTTCATAGGTCTAAATGGAAACTTCTTAAGATGCATCTTTAACTAGAGAAGCTGGGTAGTTTTTATTAGTATGAGCAGAAGAAAAAAAAAGCTTCTGAAGATGGACAATTGAATTTTGAAGAAAGACGAGTGTCAGATGTTCTAAGAACTAACCAAAAGTAACCAAAAGAACTAAACCAAAAGTTCAAATAACCAGAAGGGTACAAAAAAACACACTCACTTAGGGAAGTTATTTATTCAGCCTAAAAGGTGTTTCTTCCCAAGGAACTGCACTTTCCTTTCAAAGGCACTTGATCGAATAGGAGAATTAGGTTCATAAAATGGATTCATCGCAAACTGAGGAAAGAAGAAAAATTTGTAAGTATACAATGTCCAGAACTGGGAGAAAAAAACAACAAAAAAAACCATTTTCATTGACAACTAGTAGTAGTTTTCTGGCAAGCTAGTGCCATTTTGGAGCACAGAACACACAAATCCTGTCTTTCAAATCACTTGCCCTTGTATTCTCCCCATGTATGTTAAAAATCACCCATTAGTAAAAGATCCTAAGAAATAATCAATCATGACATTGGTGGAAACTTCACTGTTAAGACTTGGTAGGAAGCTGAGATGACCATCTTGAAATCAATGTTTGCAGGTGCTTCATCCAATGGAAACACATCCTGGTTGTGAGAACATGGGTTACTCCTACTCAAGACAGATGTATTTTAGCCTTCCTTATAAGTGATAAAATACTGCCCAAAATCACTAAAGTGAAATAATGAAAATCTGAAGTGGCATAATTTATAAACAATTTAGAAAAATTTACTCTGCTAAGTAGTATTACAGGATGTCACACATTATCAACTGTAGCTTCTGTAACAGGATGAGTGCTTCTTGCACTGGCTAGCATAAAAATACATGGTAATATATACATGTTTAAGCATGTACAACAGAACACACTTAAAAACTTTACCTTGAGTTCATAAGAAGTTGGTTCTTACCTTTATATATAAGTCATAGACATCATTAAAGAAGTTCTTTATTCCATCTTCTTGTCTTACATCATGAAGCATTATAAATCTCATATGTGAAGTCATTAAGGAAAATTTAACATTTATCAGCATTCCTCCAAGTAATTTTACAAATAAAAAGACAAAATTTAATCCATCTTTGAGATAAACATTTACCCCTAATTCTGTGCATATGTAAAATATTTAGCTGTACATGAAATAGCAGTGACTCTGTGGGAGAAATAACTTAATACCTGAAGCACTGAAATTTAGAAAGTATTATGTTTCCACTTATGTTTAAAAAAATCCTGTATTTCAAAACAAAAGGAATTGCCTCTGCACTCAAGCTTATTTTTAAAGATAGACTACACTGAATTGGAATGATCTCAGCAACTTCTGCCCCACATCCCTGAAATGATAATGACATTCAGCATTACTTGCTATAAATAAAAAATAAAAAAATAAAAAAAAAGTTTCACAACGAACACCTTTAGGATTACATTTTCATGAGACCAAACTTTGATATTTGTATTTTCAAAATACAGATGATTTACTCCAAGCATGTTTATCCCTGCTTCTCCTCTCCAGAGCTATCAAAGGGACAGAAGTAAAAGAAAAGTTCACACAAACCCTCTCATACCATTCCCCTCTCATTCCTCTTTTCTCTTCTTCATATGATCCTCATATTTCATTATTTCAGTTCCTCAAAAAAGGAAAGATCTTCTCATCAGGCCCAATCTGCAATAACATCTGTGCCTAACAACTTACTTCCTCCTAAAGTTGGTACCACTCTAAGAAAAATAGCTGAAGCTAGCAGAGAAACCTGTTCCCAAACCACTGCATCTTATTTTTCACTTCCATCAAAAAACTACGTAACTACAGGGGGAGAGAAGAGGGAAGAAAGGATATGTCCAGCTGTGACAAAAGCAGAAACAAACCATTCATTAAACTTGTCCACAGTCTTCAGATACATGTTGTTAGAAAGCCACATGTTCTCATCTACTAGGTCAAGAGCCGCATGGGCAATGAACTGGTTGAGATGGCGGTGATCATCCTAACACAGTTTTGGAGGACAGCTGATTACTACTTCAGGAAGTTAAATTCAAACGAAAATTTTCTTAAGCTCCAAAACAATAAGAGCTCAAGTTACATGAAGTTTTGTAACATCCCTTTCTGCCACATATGAGCCATTTTTGATAAACTTCTATAACAATTTCCTATTTCAAGATAAAAAAGGTGAAGCAACACCAAAACAGTGTTAGGCACAGTAGAACCAATAAAGTCCATTTTCTGTGCATTTATATGTCAATGAGTTTGCACATGGATTCCCTGATATTTACCATTGGGTAAACTCCTTCACTACACACAGAGGCTCAAACTACTAGAAAAAGTTATGTGGAGAAAGTCATTTACTTAATAAAAATAGGGCATTAGCAGGCATCCACTCAGAAGAAACATGGGCTTAAGCCATCCTGTCAGCATCTATTAGAGTGGCAACAGCAGCCACCTTGCATGACTTCTTGTAATCCAGGAATACTGTTAGTGCTGCCCTCGCACTTTGTGGTGCACAATGGTCTCCCAAAGCCAGTTTGACTCACACCACCGACAGCTTTGCCAATTCCATGAAAACACCCTGAGCAACAAGCCAATCCACAAACTGGAGGAGCAAAAGATTGTGCAGATTTACATACACGTGCAAGGTGTTTACTTCAGGAGGTCGTGACTCTGCAAGGAATTCCGTCTTAAACGGTATCTCTCATAGATAGTTGCCAATGCCTGCTATTTTTTTGCAGTGCATATTAAGTTTAGATTCTCTCAGGAGTAAATTAAGGGGCACACAAAGATGCATGCACTTTTATTCTGAACTCTAATGATTATTTAATGCAATATCACTACATATAGATTTGCTCTTTTCCCGCTACATATTGAGTAGTCTTACATTTCTCATACTTTCAAATCCATATTAATCAATAGACATTTTAAACCGTCCTTACTGAAAAAAAGGAGGATGACTACTACATAAGGGCTAAAGCCTTTGTTTGTTTGTTTGTTTTTTGGTACCATAAAAATTCAAAGGAATAAAATAGACCTTTCAAATTTATACCCCTTACTTTTCCTTATTACTGCGCATGGATACCTTAAAAGAGATAATGACATTAAGCCGCATTAGACAATGAACAAGTGTAATAAAAGCACTACACATTGACAATAATCACTGCAGCTTATATTCTTCCCAATAAATACCAGAATATTTAATAAAACCATTTTTTTCTGGAGAACAGTACAATCTGGCAAGGAATTTTAAAAGACTCAATACCCTGGAGTTCTCTTCCCTATCACTATGTTTCTGTAAAAGAAAAAACAAAATAGAAGATCATAGTAAGACTATATATTTGACAACATTTAGTTATGCTTTCAATATGCTGTAAAATTATCAGAATATGCACCATAATTACACCATAGAGTATTATGGCAGAAAACAAAACAAAATAACCAAAAATTAAGAACCCCCCACACCTTGGTTTCTGCTTTTCCAGGAGGTAGAAATTCCATTTCAAATACGGGATTATCATGATGACCCACAATTACGAAGTAGAAGCTTCCAGACATTCTTCAGAATAACGTTCCTTATGAAAGAGATGCACATGCTTAATTAACAATGCTACTTACAAAGTCTTAATGCATCGCAAAGTGCTCCTGCAATCCCCCAATATTATTCGCATGTGCATGTAGTGCTAAAACATTATTCCCCATGCACGTGTAGTGGCTAAAAGCTAAAGATGTACATTTAAAAGATGAAGATTTGCTTAAGCAGGCATATTACTTAAAAAAAAGGGGGGAGGGGGAAGAGCAAACAAGAAATAGCTGGAAAGCCTATCATCACCTGGAAATGCTTCTAACTGTTACTACTCAGAGACTTATTCTAGTGGCGATGGAGAGTCAGTCTGCTTACTGACTGCACTCCCAGGGGCGCAGACGGCACTGACGATATAAAGCACCATCGTGAACCAGTCTCTGAAAAACATCATCACCTTTTTCGTCCCACGGGCCCTACACACGATCAGGAAAAGTGGGACTGGTGGAGATGGGGACTCCCGCGTAGCCGCGCGCGTTCACCGCTCCTCCCCCCGCACGCACTGCGTGGGCCCGGCCCCTCCGCAACCCGCCCCCGGCGACACGTCCCAAGGGCTCCCAGGGAAAGAAGGAAGGAGGCCCCAGCCCAGCGCCATCCCGAGAGGGGCGGAGGGGATCGAGCCTGAGAGAAACCGCAACCGAAGGCCGCCCGGCCGCCTACCCGTGGGTATGAGCTCTCCAACGGCTCCCAACGGCTGCCCGGAAACACCCAGCGGCCCCGCGCGCGCATCCGGCGCGCCCCCGTGACGGAGCAGCTCTCGCGAGAGCTGCCGCGCGGCTCCCCGTGGCGGGCAGGAACGGCCGTTAGCGGCTCTCGCGAGAGCTGCCGCCGGGCGGCCCGCCCGCCGCGGCCGAGGCGCGGGCGGGTGGCGGCGGCGCGAGCGGCAGCTCGCCCCCGCTCGGCCCCTCCGGAGTGCCCGCGGCCGGCCTCCCCCGCCGGCCCCTTGTCCCCGCAGCGCCCCGCGGGCGGGAGCCGGCGAGCCGAGGTGCGGGGAGGCTGCCCGGGAGCGCGTCGAGCTCGGAGCCAGGAAAACTGCGGATTTTATTTTCTTTTGTTTTTATATTTTTCTTCCGCGGTGCGCTAGGTCAGGATGTCCTCGGCTGAGCGGGAGGCGCTGTCCCAAGATGAGCTCCGGAAAAGGCTCTATCAGACTTTTAAGAAGCGCGGGGTGCTGGACACACTGAAGGTGTGTGGCTTGTACCGGAGAAGGGAGGCAGTGAAATGCAGAGAGAATAACTGCGTTTCTCCCCTCATTTATTTATTTATTGTGCAGCATAATCCATATTCAGCTTTTGTGCCTGATTTTGTTTTCTTCCCATATATAATCATACTTTCCACTGTGGAATGATCTTTGCAGGAAGGCTRATAGTTTCCATAAGGCCTCTCAAGTTTCCATGTTTGCAGAGACGGTCACATAGGAAGGAGAGGAATAGATGAGTGTGCGAGGTGGAAAGGAGCACCTAGATCACAGACCCTGTTTGCTCTTGTGTACATATATCTTTTTTAGTTTCTACTTTTTATGCCAAACTCATTCACGACAACATTCACAGGCAGTTCTTTAAGAATGCTAGTGTTACTCTTACAGCAATTTTCCTGAGGACTGCGTGTTTTTTCCTTTAGTGATTTCTGTACCGAATAAGTAATACTCGAATCATTCCTTGTGTTGTTTGGTTTAACAAAATCTGTCAAGTGATTTGCTATCCACATCTATCTTTCTGCTTCATTTTCCATGTCTAGAAGGCTATGCATTCTCATACTTTATTGTTCTGCTCAGCTGAAGAAATAATCAAGTCGGGTTTCCAATGGATGCCTGCAAGCGTCCTTGCATCCTCCAGTGAGAGGGCTCTTGGCTTCCCCGTTGGCTTTKCTGCTGTCACTGCTGTTAGGAAATCATGAGCCTTCATTCATCGGGGCTGCACGTGTGCTGAATGGGCAAGTGTTACCTCCTGTCACAAAGAGTAGTTGTGTARCAGCTGATTTTTGCCCCTTTCCCTTAGTAGGGACAAGAGTTTAGCCCTCCCGTGTTGTCCACSTGTGCTTTGTCACGGCGCTTGTAAGAGGCCGCTGGTCTCAGAGGCAGCCTTATCTGGCAAAGTTAGGTGAAACTGGACAAGTGCAGGAGTTACTGAGAGCACTGCATCAGGCATCTTTGCTTCTCTTGGGTACCGACCTTCTGTAAAAAGCCTTGCTAACACATCAGGGCATTCCGGTGTGATTTAACTGTGATGAGCTTTGGAGACATCAGGTGGTTCACTGTTGGAAGCACAGTGTTTCTTTAATCAGCTCCGGAAGCTGTCAGTGTTGCACAGCTGCTWTTGGCAGCTTAAAACACTATTCCTATGGCAGCTTTATAGTTCGCTATAAACCTGTATAGTTACAGAATAAAAGTTACTTTTGCCTCTTATAGTTCTTCCTTTATGACTTCAGGTTAATTCTTTTTCTATCATAGCACATGTTGTTACATTGAATTCCTTACTGAGTTATTTGTGGTGTGATTTCTAGTGCCAGGAGGCATTTTTTTATTGGTACACTTTTGCTTCCCTGCAGAATACTTGAAGATATTAAAATGCTATATTTCCTGTTTTATCCTCTTAATTTCGCTATGGAATTAGCGGCTTCTTGGTTTAGGAGCATTTGTGAGTTTTTCAAGCATAGGTGAAACCGAAGCCATGTTAGATGGGCTTCACTTGAGCAGAGAGGAGCAGCACAGAAAAGCAGTCCTCTAAAATGATGCTGGGGCAGGGAGGGAGGATGCTCGCCTGGCGCTCACGTGAGTGTTTTCACAGCTAACTCAGTGTTATATATTGAGGGAAAGTCGAGCATCACTATAGCACCACTAGTGAGCATYGAGGAAAACCGTGGTGTCCTGAACAGTCTACATTTTGCCAAAGTTAGTCTGCCCCTCTTTCTGTGAAATAGGTGGTAATATAGCAGATACAAATGCAATGAGACTCCCAAGGGGCTTGCAAAATAAAAACTTCCGTTTTCTCTGTTTACCTATTAAAATTTCTTTTCYGTACCAGACACAGCTACGAAACCAGCTAATCCATGAGTTAATGCACCCGATTTTAAGTGGGGAACTTCMGCCCCAGCATGTTGCAAGTGAAGATGGCTCCCTTCTGATCACAGCCTCCAACAGTTTGGTGGCAGATCATCTGCAGAGATGCGGCTATGAGTATTCACTCTCTGTTTTCTTTCCAGAAAGTGGATTAGAGAAGAAGAAGGTAAGCTTTGTTTTCTTTATTTTAATTTTTTAATTTATCTCTTAAAATTYTTAGGAGCTTTGCAAGTATTTCACCATAATTGAAAAATCCCGTTTTGTGACAGTGCAGCATCTGACCAGGACTATTTTCACAAATACTTCAAAACTGTCAATAAAATAATGATGCTGCTCTGGAAAGGCATAGGGACTCTTAAGTTTACACTTGCTTCAAACACTAGCACAATCTGCATTTTTTTTTTTGTGCCATGTGGAAAACTGCTTGAACTGATCCTAATTAAAAAGAGACTCCCCCCACCCACTTCCACCTCAGAAAAAGTGTGATTCACAATCCATTTAAGCTGTGTCTGGAAAAGAGCAGTCCTGACCCTTCCTTTGTTTCCCCACTATTATTCCTTCATAATGTGGTGAAGATGTTTCTGAGTGAAAATCAATTTTCTGAACTACAAAGAGATAAGGTGTCATTTGGACTAATGGGCTGATCTCTATTTGGTGTGGCTACAAAAGCTGCACGTAAATCAGCAAGAGCCCGGGTCCACGTGGAGGAGAAAGTAGAACCATCTCTTTGCAGCTTCAGCGCCTCTTGAGGTTGCACACTGACTGCCAGGTATCTTAAGTAACAGAAATAGTAAATGTGCTASTAGGACAGCAAGGCTCTGGAAGTGATACAAATACACTTACAAAGTGATAAATAGATCTTTCTCAAATGGAAAATTATTCTGTAGCAATGTAAAATAATGGCTGTTACTTATTTGAAAAGTTTTAAAGATAGTTGACCTTCTCTAATTTATCTTTTTTCTTTCTTTTTCTCTCAAAGCTGTTGACCATGCAAGATCTTCTTCAGTTAATCAGGATCAATCCAAAGTCCAGTCTTTACAAATCACTGGTAAAATGATTTTGATTGAAAAAATACACTTGAATTTCATTTGTGATGGAATAGGCTGGATAAAACACCCATCTTTTGTTTCTTACAGACTTTGAGAACTCAGAAGGAAAATAAAAAAGGTACATAATATTTAGGTATGATGAACACAATGATATACATTTCAGCCTTGTTTTGAATAGCAGAATAGAAACTTAAGTTCCTGCAGTAWGTGTTAGGTTTGAATAATTTGGATTTATTAGGATTTTTAGAGATACAATTTTTGTTATCCTAATGTACTGCAAGTATTTCAAGATGGTGCACTCATATTTTTGATGTGGATGAAGTGTTCGTATTCACCTACAAGCTAAAATAAATGACTCAAAAGTATGAAAAGAAACCTGTAATCAAGTATTCCCTTTAATTCTCTTTGGAAGTCTTGTACTCAAATGTTGATCAGTTAGTGATATAATTGTAGTAAAGTATAAATTATTAGCATTGATTTAATCTAATTGGCACTGGATTCCTTCATTGAATTGGAAGATATTTATTTATTTATTTATTTATTTTTTTTTTAGTTATTTGATTTGATACAAACTTGGAAGTAACTAATTCTTTGATCTTGAAAGGTTTTCTTATGCAGATCTTAATGGAACTGATCGAGCATCATTTAAGTAGGGAAAGTCATGACACAGAAACACAGACAAGCTTGATGCCTCCTTACAGAGAGTCACTTGGTAAGTGCAGCCTTTGCAGGCAAGGATTCACCAATATTTTGGTATTGGATAAATTGTAAGGATGAATAAATTGGACTAACGGTGTTCATTCATCATCTATTCATAYAGTAATAAAGAAGATTATACCCATCGCTCCTACACTCTTTTCTCACTTTTCTAAAATAGGACTAAAGTCCTATTTTCAATTCTGTTATTGCTCATGTGCTTTCTTAGGTTTTCAGTTGAATCGTTGATATTGTATGTTGAAGTATATTGAAGAAGATGTAAGGAGAACTGCAAGCATTATCACTCCATGCTGCTTCTCTGCTATCAGGGCTGTTTTGCTGTGTGGATCTTTTGGTGATGCTCCTACTCCTGTGCACTAAGGAACTTTAYAGAGAGAGACAGATCTTTGGTAGAATAACTGTGGTGACTAAGTTATTTTCAAATCCTGTGTTTTTATAGCTGAGAAGCTTCAGCTGATTGATGAACAGTTTGCAGACTCTTATCCCCAGCATCACAAGTTTGAATCTTTGGACATAAAAATTCATGAATATAAGAAAGAAATAGAGAAGCAGCTTCAAGCAGAAATGCATCAAAAGGTATAATTCCTATCAGCAAGCGTGAGAACAAAATTTGTTAATTTTAAGTTTGCAGCTTATATTTTTAATGTTTATAAAACCTGTAATGAAACAGTTTAATAATGATTTATGGTAAATACAAAAGGTTAAGTTAAATACGTTGGTAATTTGATGATGTGGCATGTACATATTTTCCAGTCACCTTTGCTTGTTAGACRTATACAATTTTGGAAATGTGTCTTTTGGTGCTGATTAGAATTTGCATACCATATCAAAACATTGAATATAAATTTTAAAATTGAAACAGCCCCATTATTTTTATTTTCATTGTGGATTTCTTCTTGCTATAATTAAATGTAGAGCTATTTTGGAGACTTTCCCTGTACTGCAGATCTCTTATTGCGTGTTTTTTTTTCCCCTCATGATTTTCTGTCAAAGTCAACTTTTTTTTTTTTTTTTTTTTTTTTTTTTTTTTAATGCTGTGCTAGAAAAATTTGCTTACTTGTTCTCAATTATAATATTTAGGCACACTTATAAAGTCACTTATGCATATTAATTGTTTGAAAAAATAAGTTTATGCTTATTGTGATAAACAAGCAAAAGGATTAAAAAAAAAAAGTGCATTTSATCTTCCCTCATTCTTTATTCCTCAGCAGACACTGCCTAATTAGTATGCAAAGCATGTTAATTTGTGGGTAATTTTTTCTCTGTTTCGGCAATGCAGTTTCAAAACAGAAGACTGGAATCTTAATACAGTTTAGAAGTGATTTATATCTACCTAACTTTCTGTAGATTATTTAGGAGTGTGAATTAGTAGAAGCCACTTCTAATCCCAGCTGTACATGTGCAGTACAGGCTGTACTGTCTCACTATGCCCTTTTTTATTTTTTTTAACTTTTTCACAAAATTTATGCCCACACCCAGACTCCTCTGTGAATCTACCGGCTGTGGGCTTTCCTGTTGGAGTGCTTTGGCTTTCTAATGATAGGCGAGTGACTCGGGACTTCCGTTTCTGTAACTTTGTTGATATGGAAGCTTTTTTGTGTGTGCTTTTCAATGAAATTGTGGTGTTTCTGAGTGATTCAGGATCTGTCTGCCTCTGTCATTCACTGTATCACCAGTCAAAAAGGATTCTTTATGGGTGTGACAAAAGTACAGACCCTGTCAAAGGAGGAACTTACTAATGTGGTTKCACCCTAATTTCCATTAGGATACAACTTCTGCAGTGCTATATTTGAAAGGCCGGTAAAGTAAATTTAAGTTGTATGAGTAGAGATTGTTCATTTGAAGATGGATGTATTTAATTCTCTCTTCCTTTTTTATGTAAAAGCTAGAGCATTTTAAAGAAGTTGAAATAGCAAAGATTAAAATGGAGGAGAAACTGCAAACCCAGAAGGAAATCTCTGCGCTACGGCATGAGTTTGAAAGGACCCATCAGGCCAAGTCTGAAGCCCTGATATCTCGCGAAAAGAATGCGATTGAGAGGCTCCAAAAACAACAAGAGGTAAAGTTCCAAATCTGTGTGGGTTATAGCATAGTACAAGTGATTCRGTGAGTTGATTAAAATGTTCCTTGTTCTTTAGGAGATCTGCATTCAAATCTTGGTGTACTAGTGAAAAYTTTTAATTTACTTTTTTTTCTTAAAAGTAGGGTAATGTCATTAGCAGCTACACAGTTGCATATGGATAAATATTTAATTAGAACTTCCTAGAATAGGAACAATTCTGCAAATGGATTGAAATGTGATATTTACCTTTTAATCTATTTTAATCTTTTTTTTTTAATTCAGACAACTGAAGTGCTTGATTCCAAGCCACAGTATTTAGTTGCAGTAGAATTCTTCCTATTAATTGAAAGAATTTATAAACTAAATTCTGCATAGTGAGGCTATACCATTGCTGCACGTTATAATGTGTTTAATATTTTCAGTAGCTGTTCTCTTTGCTTCAAGCTGTCACCTTGTTTCTTGTCTTTGAACACTTTGTGTCGATGAGCACCTCCCTTGGGCTGGCTGTTAGCACCTGGGTGTTCGGCCAGAGCGCTGAGCATTAATGCACTACACAGCAAATGCTACAAAGTCTAAACTGTACCTCAAAGACTCTCACACTTGTCAGTGTTTGAGAGAATGCTTTGCTTGCTGCCCAGGTAGCTGGCGCYCCCCCTGCAGTCTGCAGGAGACCTTCCTCTTGACATAACTTAGTCTTCCATCAACTCTGCCACCTTCCTGCTCGTGTTTTCTCCCCCGTCAGAGCACGTGGGTTCATTACTGAAGCAGTCATGTTGGGCTCTAAGCACTCTGCTGGTGACCTCCTTCCAGTCTGGAAATTAAACATTTCATCGCTGCTCTATAAAATTCTTTCATGGTTGTGTCCTTACAGAAGCTTGCAGGATAACTGCCTGTTTTATGCTCTCAATCCTCTTTAGGCATGAAATTAGTTCAGTAATTCAAAAAATAGATGGATCAACTTATCTGCCAAGTGTTATGTGTGGTTATTTGGTTGCTCATGTCAGGTTTTGCACCTTCATTTAYGGAGAGACTCTTAATAGAGACCAGCAGCTCTACCAAGTATATTTGTATTAAAAGGTTATTTAACCCTTTACTAAGGTGATTATATGACCAGGAAATACAGCTTGACAAATCTATTCTTTGTACAGGAAAGAGCACATAATTCTTTCAGCAGATGTGCAAGACTTGCAGATTTGATAGGAGCATCCACAGGGCAAAGTCATCTGTTTTATTTCTTCATGCGCTTAGTGATTCTTTGTAGAGAAGTAATGTGTTGTGAACAATAGAAGCTCTTTTTTTTCCCCTGTTGATGAGAAGCTATATGACTTGTGGTATTAACATGTTCATCAGTTATATTCCTCCAACAGTTTATTAAATTTGTATAAGTTAAATAGTGAAAGTAAAAGGACTGCTGGTTGAATCATCATTTCTTTAATCAGGGATTTTGACATTTCTTTTTTTCAGTGTTGTCTTTTTGAAGAAAATAAGATTATTTATTAAAAGGAGATATTTCATAGAATCATAGAATACTTAAGGTTGGAAGGGACCTCAGAGGTCATCGAGTCCAACCCCCCTGCTCACGCAGGGTCACCCAGAGCACGTGGCACAGGGCTGCATCCAGGTGGGTTTTAAAGATCTCCAAAGAAGGAGACTCCACAACCTCTCTGGGCAGCCTGTTCCGGTGCTCTGTCAGCCTCAAATATTTGAACATTTTTATTCCATGAATAATTTAAAAAGAAAACTGTAAGTCTCTGTAGTTACTTAAAATGAAARTGTTTAGTGATAGGCAGTAATATCTGCTTCCAAGACAGTTTTGCTCAGATTAACATTAGGATAAGTAGGGAAAAACAGGTAATTCTGTTTATTAAATTCTGCATGTCACTCCAAATGGTGATTATATATAAATAGTATTGTTTGGAATAATACCAATTCCCAAAGAAGTTCCTTGAARATTTCAACATCTTAAACAACAAATACTGTATAAAATGTGAAGTAAAACAGTAAAACTAAAGATAATATTTTCTCATTCAGATTGAAGCAAAGGAAGTATATGCTCAGAGACAAGCTCTACTGAAAGACATAGAAGTCATAAGAACAAGGGAGGCAGAGCTGAAGCAGAGAATCGAGACATTTGAAATGTGAGTTATTGGGGGGCATTTGCAGTACCACGTGCTGCTTCTGGAAAGCGTGTCTCAACATGCTGCTGCTTTTATGAAGTTTAGAGATTTTCTATAAGTTGAGAGGGTTTATCTATACCAAGAGTTGTGTGTGTGTTGAGCAGTATTGTTGAGCAGAGAGAAGCTTACTGGTTTTTGTTTTGTTTTTATTTATTTTGTTAGTTAGTTTAATCCAACCAAAATAGGGAGACRTTGCAATTACCCAGGCATTTGCTTTGCAGTTCAGGGAGAAGGGAACGTTACACAGTCATAACACTGAGGCATGTAATCCTGCTTTTCCTTTAATGACTGTTAAAGGGACGTGCTTAATAAGATCAATTTTCTTTCATTCATTCATTTAATTATTTATTTTTGCCAAATTTCCAATACTTATTTTATCTTTTTCCAGCAAGCCAGCAGAGGGTGCTGATAGAGTAGCATGCTCCACATTATCTTCTCTGAAGCCTTTTTTTGTGAGGAAAACTGAGCTAGGGTTACTCCAGGATAGCTGCATACATAATAATAATGCTGGATTTTAAATAGGGCAGTTTAGCRTGTGCCATTGGTTCTTAGTGAATGACAATGACAGATTCTGATGTTAATTTTAAATTGCTAAATTGCTTCAAGCAAGCACACTACCTTTTGACTTCTGTAAATGTTTTTTATGTAAATGTTATTAARACAAAACCAAAAATCCCTAAAAAATTGACTTCAGAACTGGTCACTGTTTGTGTATTTATGAATATTTCAGCACTCAGAAACTTCATGAAGAAAAAAATAAAACTATTGATGACGCACTTCGACGTCGGGAAGTTGCTGTGAAGAACATAGAGGAGACTTAYGACCAAAAACTTAAGACTGAACTCATGAAGTAAATTTTTCTTTGTCTCTTAACAGAACACACATTATTTCCTATGAAAATAGAATAATAGATTCTGTAGGATTTATTGATGCAAATATAACAAGGCAAGGACTTAAAATGTGCATTACATTTTTTATTTTTATTGTTTTGAATACTTAATATTATTGCTTATGTCTGTTTAGTGAGTGGTCACCTGAAGCTTGCCTGATGCTGCAATGCAGGCAGGTGCTCTCAAGATGTCATTGCTCATAGTTAGATGAAGAAATAAACCTGTTTTTCAAATGGGAAGGTCAACCACATGGCTGGTGCCCCGTAATTTATTTGCAAGCTAAACTATCAGCTGTTAGTATTCAGCTATCAATAAATGTAGGTATTGACTGCGTCACTATATTTTCATGAAGACGACAGAAGAAAGATGTGCAGGGTGGGTTTTGGTAAGAATGGTGCTTCCTCTGAGTGTGAGTTGTGTTTTTGGACAGAGGACAACATGAGGCAACTAATTGATGCACCTTGGTTAAGACCCAGGTACCTTATTTTACTTGTGTAGTCCGTAGCTGCTAGTTACAAGTAATGCTTATAAGTACTTTTGCTTTATGAGGAAAAGGAAGTTATTTTAAGTATTAACTGTTGCCTAGCTAATTTTATCAGCATACAAATATTTTTGGCATTCTGCAAATGCTCAAGTAGATAAAATCCATGCCCTTATTGATGCCAGATAAGTAATAATGAAGAGCTACTATTTAGTGTGGAAAAATAATATTTTTAGAAAAGGAATTGTCTTTTATTATTATTATTACTAAGTAAACTGTGAATTCCACAACTGGGAGAAAGATTTTGGTTATCTGGGCCATTTACAATTACAAGATGGGGATAGAGATATTTGATAACATTAATAATCTCAGTCATACAAAACACTGAGTACTTTTAGCTCTTGTAGCTTTCAGTAAAATTGAATGTTGAGGTTGGATGGCTGCTGGGTTGGGCATAGTTGGGCATTACTCAGTTTCTAGCTGATGGCAAATGAAAAGCCCTTGGGGACCAGTGCTGGGATTTCTGCTGTCCCCTACCTTCATCAGGAGCCTGTTTGATGGCAGAGTATCCTCAGCATCCTCAGCAATTGTGCATGAGATGCCAGCTTGAGGGAAATGAATGACTGCCACAACAAATGGCAAAGTGTTAGTGCAGAGAGACTTTGGTAAACTTGGGGATTGTGCCAGTATAAATCTCARGAAGTTGAACAGGAAGTGTTGAGTTATGTATTTGACACCAAATAAAGCTGATTAAAGCTGATCTAATAGCATCCACAGCTACTTGCATTTGAAAGTCTTTTCTTTTGTAGCTGTTTTTCATATATTTTGTAGCTTGAGAGTGGTAGACAACCTAGAGGGTAGCAGTGGCACTAAAGTGTAGAATGGGAGGTTGGATTTTAGGAAACAAACATTAATGTAGTGTCGGCACAGATTGCCCGTGAGGACTGTGGAATATGCATTTAGCATAGAGTTCTGTGGGAATKAATTTTGTCAACAAGTAATTGTATTGTGTGGTTATAGTTTTAGTCTGGGAAAATTTTGAACTTCCCATCCCACACATACATATGTGCATTGGGAATATGTAACTGTTTTTACATCCAGATATCAGCTTGAATTGAAAGAAGAATATATAGCCAGAACCAGCAAAGTTACTGAAGATGAGAAAAAGAATAAAGGTAACTTATCTGAGATAAAGTCTCTGTTGTTTGCTTCTAGAGCTTTTACCAAGAGGCCTCAAAACACTGTTTAGCAAAACAAAAGTTTGATAACAGTGACAGTTTGCTGTAAGTGACAAGAGATGCTGAAAAACATATAGCAGGATCCAGGGACAGGTCAACAACTCCTTGCAGTTCAGGATACAGTGGGAACCAATAAGCTATTGCCTATGTATAAGGTATTTCACATGGAAGCTATGAAGCCCCCCACCCTGTTTCCAGAGGGTTTCCCAGCTCCTTCCGAAGTTCCACCAGCTAGTTCTGTAGTTGAAGTCTGGTACAGTCTGGTACCGAACCCTTGAAGAGTTGCCAGTGGCTGCACTYATCATGCACAAAATGTTTAACTAAAGCTGGAGGAAAAACAGCTGGGGCAGATGACATATGTAGACTTTTAAGTCAGGATCATGTGGGAGAATTATGTATCGTGTGCATGTGAAATTGTGACTTAATTTTGATTAAGTATATATATTTGTTACGCAGAGTGATGTACGTAATTTTGAAGGAATGTGTTTGTGTGTATGTGTATGTATATATGTACATATGCACACCTATCAAATCTTTCAAGCCTTCAATTAAATTGCATTCTTGTTTTAGCAACTTGTTTTTTTTACTGATACTGTTTTTAATGCAACACTATAATTTAACATTTGTAATTCTTTTTGCAGAGAAGGCTGTTTTTTTGCATGAAGAATCCATTGCTATTAATTCAAAAAAGGAGGAACTGAAGCAAGCTATCTCACGTACAAAAGAGCTTGAGGTAATTGTGAATGTGAATTTAGAAGAGTTAGATTTTTTTTCTGATCATTTGGGCTACACTTTCAAAAAAAAAAGAAAATCTGAAATATAAGTCATTGTTAACTACACAGATTGGTTTTTCAGGGGAAACACCTTTTTCACATTCTGAAATGTTCTTTGTCTACAGCTGGATTTGGAGTCAGTGAAGGCCCAGGTTCTGCTGGTAAATAAACAGAATCAGCTGTTGACAGAAAAACTGAAAGAGGTTTCAGACTATCCCTTGCTAAAGGAAGAGAAATTGGAGCTCCAAGTGCAGAATAAGATACTTAGGCAACAGCTGGAGGAGACTCGCAGTGACAACCAGCATCTCAGAGACAGTTAGTGTGAACAATTTTGTAAATTTCTTTTTTGTGTTTTTCTACAGATACTTGTTTGGAAATTTGCATTAAAAATTATTTTTATGATGTTGACCRGTAGTTTATTCTAAACTTCAGTTTATGTTTTGGGACAAATTTGGGGCAAATTGGAACCTAACAAAACAATTTATGTTTTGTTATGGGACAAATGAAAAAAAAAATGTCCTAAAAAAATCGGAAAGCTTTGACAGCTTGCTTGTCTGATTGGTGGCTGTTTTTCCACTCCCTACACTGCCCTCTTCCCCCAACCCTCCCTCCCACTTCCAATTTATTTTTCTTCTCTTACGTTTTAAGTTTAGTTTATGTCTGATTACTGATTAAGGCCACTCTTATTTATGGAACCACCAAGTTTCATGTCTGAGTTCAGTTTCCAGATAGGTTGTAATATTTTGCCTGAGTTTGGGTGGATTATATAATCTTTCTGTACTTTTTTTTTCTTTTTTTGAAAAGCATCTTTAAATAGTACTATCGTTGTTTAATTTAGAAAATACCTGACTGTAATTTTTTCTTAAACAACTGTATAGTGCAAATTCTGAAATAAGAGATAACTCTTATGCTAATAATATCCCTTTCAACTCCTGAAAAGAAATGATACAATATTTTAATCCACAGCAGTAATATTGTTAATAAAGGTAAGAACAGCTTGACGTTTTACTGAGGGCTCACTTCACTACATTGATCAAGTGTACACCTGAGGTTATGGCAAGGGTAGAGACATCTGGGTATCTGCACATGGGATATGGACAGCACTCATATCCCATATGCATCCTGTACCTTAGGGAAGGTAGGAGTATATATTTTCTTTACCTAATAAGAAAATCCTGGTGTATTTTTAAGTGAATATAGCAACCAAAATTTTGGGACTTCTATAAAGGGACTTCTTTTGGGACTTCTTTTAAAAAAAAAAAAAAAAAAAACCCTTAAATATAATTGTGGAAGATTTGTTTTGGTTTTAAAACAATGTAAATTTCAAAACAATATTATATATAAAAAGTGAACATTCATATTGTGAAGTATTTTACGTTTCTCTTTCTTGAAAGAACTTGCCCAGCCCTCAGTGGAGCTCCTGGCCTGCCAGGCAGAGTTGAGAAGGATGGAACATTCCAGAAAGTTGGAACAGGATGAATTTCAAAGTCACAAGCAATTTTTGGAAAAGCAGCTACAGAGTGAGGTACTTTACTSTTTCTAATATAAATAGTTTGAATACTACTACTTCGTGTTATCTTGATAACATTTACCATTGTATGCATGTCATTCTAAATGTTACTGGAATGCTTTGAACTCTACTTTTTTTTTTAATGTAAACTACTTAGAAAAAGGTCAAAGTCAATCTTTTCCACCTTTTAAGCTGTCGGTACTGGCTTTGCATGGTTTACTATGTATATATATTTTGATTTGACCTGAAAAGTTCTAAGAAAGAAACAGGCATTCTGCAAGTCAGAGTATTTCTATTTATATAGATTATATATCCCTGCCCTTCTTCACCCCTACCCTCCATCTCATGTAGGTTGAGCGTTGTGCCCAGTTAAAGACTCAGCTGTTGGACTCTGAAGCTGCTGTCAGGAAGTTAAACATACAAGTTGAAGAATTGAACCTGCAGTTGAAACAAACACAAGCAGGTTTGTATCTCRTACAAAGGAAGCCCGTTATTAAGTGCTTTTATCAAACCAACATGAAACTTTTCAGAGACTTAAAGAGATCTATGTGCAACTAATCAATCAGCACTACATAGATTTCAAGTTTAAAATGAGTCTATTTAAAGATGCAGTTTAAAATGCAAACCCCAACTTCCTTCTCTAACAGAAAAGTAAGATGAAAACAACAGGGAGAAATGAAAACACACCTACGTGAATATTTTCTCTTTTCTATTGTTTATGTTACTACTTAGAATAAAGACATTACTATTTGGTGATAGCACACACACTTGAAAAAAGTGATTTACGTTGTGTTTTAATGCTTTTTCATTCTTTTATGTTCACAATAAGAGTAATCGGTTTGAAATTATCATGTGTCTCAATATTAAACCTATCTTTTTGACAGCTGTAGTCAACACTATTAATGTAAGCTCCTCATATTGGTATTAGGAATTTGCATAGCGCAGATCAGTTTTCCAAATACSTGTAGTTCTGAAGATGCCGGTCTGTTGGATTTCAAGTATCAAGATGAATTCAAATTTTGAATTATGTATCAAGTTTTGATACATAAATGTAATTAAAAATAAGAAACATAAGAAAATATAATTTAAGGAATCATGCTTTGCAGAACTGGTTAATAAAGATGCATATTTTAGGTATAGCGTTACTTGAAGAGAAAGAGAAATGTATAAAACAATGATAAAATATCAGTTGTAATTTGCATATGAAAATATATGATTACATTCTCRGGATGGGGATTAGTTTCATGATAAGTACATTTTGATTACACAGGCATTTAAATGCCCTCCTAATTCTTCTAATCAGTTACGAGTCTCTCTGTCTCCCTCACGCCTCCTGGATCACATAGTTCTGGAAAACGAAGTGTATCGGAACCCGAAGCTGTCGCTCGTTGAGCGCTCCCTCGTGGCTCTCGCTGAGGACAGGCTGGTGCCTGCGGATGTGTACGTGGATGGTGCCTTCCGGAAGGCCCAGGCCATGGGCGACACTGTGCAGGGCAACACTGTGGCCAGAGCCGGGTATTGCCGGCACCTGCCAGCCCGGAGCGCTTCTCCCGATTCCGACCTCGAGTGCATGGCTCAAACCAGGGCTCGAATAAAAGAGCTAGAAAAGGAGGCAGAGCACTTGGAAGAAGCCTACAGGAACTACCAGTACAGAGTGATGCAGGATGCAGCCACAAGCAGAACAGCGAGAAAGAAGCAGTCTCCTTTGCTTCCTGAGCATGTTTTTAGCAGAGCCCCCTTGACAACAAAGCAGCAGCATCTAGAGGGCAGCCCTAGCTCCCAGCACTCACCTCTGAGCAGCCCAAGAGGCCCAAAGTACACTGGAAGAGTTGGCCACGTTGAAGTCTTAAATCCTCTCACACCACCACACAAAAGAGTATCTTCCTCCAGACRCCTTTCCTCCACTCCTGTTTCCAAAATGGAAAGAGATCTCAATAAAAAGAAACTTTCAGATGGTAAGCAACTGATTAATATGCTGGTGTTAGTGTTTTATTTATTGTTCCTGCTTTATGATTGGGAGATGGAGATGAAATCTTGATAATCTTTTACTCATTTATTTATTTACTAATGGGCAGGAGAAGATTAGAGACCCAGTTTGTTAGGTAAATGGAGTATCAATTCTTCACAAAAACAGCACTGATTAAGTCCTTTGAGGGAGGCTAAAGATATTGCACTTAGTTTAGTGTACTTAGTTTAAAACAGCTARTTTTAAAAATAAGACTGTGCTACGTAATTCACTGTACTTTTCTCCTTACATGGCCATTTTGTGAATTTGATATTTTTCTTCCTAACTACAGTACACTTCACATGCTATTTTATTGAATTACATCATGTTTGTTTCACTTAATATTTCAGATTTACAATTTTTTTTGAAGTTCCTTTTGTCCCTGTTTTAAGATGATTAAATCAAGATGACATTTTTCTTCCTTGCTTATGAGAATATTGTGAGTGACTGTGTCAAGGCCTATTAGAATACAAATGCTATATCTGCCACTTTCCTTTATCTTTTAGAAAGTTTACACTGTTGRAGAAGTTAAGTAAGTTTAACGCTATTAGTTCCTGATAAACCCTTGGCAATTGTTATGTTTACCTCTGCGAAACTTTAGTCTTGTTTAAGATGACCTGGAACTTTCCAGGTTATCTGTTTCAGAAGAGCAAATCATTTGCTATTTCTTTGAATATTCGGGCCACCTCAAGAATTCTTGAAAAAATTCTTGAAAAGTGCAGCTTTCTCAGTACATTCCTGCATGCTTTCAGGTAAATTTCCTCAGATTTTGCCACCTTGGAAGCCTCTAACTGAAGCTTTTTAAGTATTTTTAATTCTTACTCTATTTTTAAAAACATATTTGTTAATCTTTCATCTGCTTAATAGAATTTATTGCATCAGGTATGTAGCATATATTAATGTAAGCACTCGTGACTTCCTATTTTTATGAGCAATTTTTTTTTCCTTTAGCATTAAGGAATAGATCTGTGTTCTCTTTTGACTTGCTTTAGTTATTGGTGCTTATCTAGTAAAACACCACAGCAGATCAGAGATACTTAAGTTCCTAGAATGTGTTTAGAAATAGGTTTTTGTTTCAGAAAGTGGGGAAATTATGTGGAGAACTAGGATTTTAGTTGAAATTCGCATCAATAGGAAGGAATGAATTGATGATCAGAAAATGCAAGTGGAAACTAATTGTGGGATTTACAGGTCCAAGCTGAACAAGAGTAGGATGAGGGGGTTTGGAAGAAAGTGATTTTGAAGAAGCTGAGAAGACTGGTAACAGGCTTCCTTGGGAAGATGCTCAAAAACCAAGGGCAAATTGGCAGGTTGAACAGCACGCTAGCTGAATTAGGTGGAAAATTGCAATGACAAACCATCTATAGGCTTGGTGCTGAAGTGCTGATAAGAATCAGGTTGCTTCCCATTTAATACGTCTGCTCCATATCAGAAAAAAAAAAAAGTTTCAAAAATCTCCTCATACAGAGTGTTTTTACATTGACATTTACAGTGCAGTGTTTGCTGGAGGCGGCTACAGACCAAGTGTGGTTTTGCTGGAGAAGCCTGAGTCGTTCTGGAACCTTCTGTGGAACCTTTTTCAGTGCGGTTGAGGGTGTCAGTCTGAAGAGCTCAGTGTAAATGTCAAGAGGAAAAAAAWTACCCTGCATGTGAATCTGAGAGCTTTGCTTTTCCTTGAAATGAGCTGTGCTGGAGTCCAGTCACGTGTCAGAATAAATTCCAGCTCGACTATCAGCAGCCATCTTCCAAGGATAGGAGGAAGTGCTTGGTCTTTCTGTAGCACTTACAGTTAGCAGATCCAGCAACTAGTTTATGATATAATCTGTCAGTTGAAGGATGCACTTTTTTTTTTTTTTTTCCTGTTCAATCTTCAAATTAGCTCATATATTTGCCTGCTGTCCTTCCCTAGCCCATGCCCGTTCCATATTTTTCAGGCTTTGCCTTTTGGGAGGGAGTAGGCCCAGTTCTTGACAGAATAATTGAGTTAGGAAAGATCCTTCTTCTGTTCTCCCCAGGTTACGCACTCCCTGTTTCCAGTCTCTGGTGTTCCTTGGGAACAGTACTGATAAAGTAATAGGGGGCATGGGTCAGACAGCATGGGAAATTGTTCTTAGCAAGTAATTCTTGCTTCTGGCAAGAAAGAGGGGGGCTGGCAAGGCAGCAGGCACCTCTCGCTCTTTTCTTGGATGAGTCCGTTCGATTCCGGGTGGTTCCCACCATTAACAGACGCTGCTGGTGCCCCWGCAGGATGTAGCGGCGAGGCCCCACTCCGACCTCTTTGGAGGCCGTTTCTGCTGTGTGGGTTGCTCTTCTCTCCGCATGTGGAATGGCTCTGTGGAAATAAAACTAAGAGCAACCCCCCGGTGTAAAGCAGCCGCCCTTGTGCTGCGAGGAGTGCACTGTGAATGCTGCACTTCCATATCGGCATCTTGAAAGGACTTCAAGCAGGGAGATGTTTGTGAGGGCTTTGCCTCTGTCCCTAGAGCTGGATTTGAATGGACAGCACTAAAAAAGAGGTGAAAAGTGCTGGTGCTTGCTTGCTGAGTGATGCTGAATTTTGTGGGTTCAAAGAAAACCAGGTAATGAAGCATGCGTGCAGCTGCACAGGAAAAGATTGCAAAGCAAAACTGAACTAAAATGCTGGACTTTGTAATTTTAATAAAATATTTTTAATACAAGATTACATGGACACCTTCAGTATCCTAGGAAACCCAAGATTTCTTCAGTCCTGCTGTCTGTTTGTCATCCWTTCCAGATGACTTTTCCATTCTTACAAAAGGGATTAAATTGTCAAAGATTTTTTTTCTTCGCCTAACCTCTCATTTTCGCAAATCTGCAGAAACTGAAATCTCCAGTTTCAATTTCCTAATGAAATGCCCTACCAAGCCCTACCTTGAAGTCTGTCTCACTAACCACTTCCTCTAATGCCAGCAGAAGTGGGTCTTAAATGCTGAGTAAAGGAAACTTTGCATGGGACATGCAGGTATAAAGGAGAGCTGAAGATAAGGCTTTGTGAAGAATAAGTATATGATAATGAACGCTTGTAAAAGAGAATTTATATTAAAATAATTGAGAAAAAATTCCTGGTAGTTCTGCAACTGACAATGAGGTATTTAGTGGCATTATTGCTTAAAAGCAATTACAAAAATAATTATGTTTTCTGCCTTTTTTCTCTCTCTCTCTCTCTCTTTTTTTTTTTTTTTTTTTTTTTAATTTTTCTCTTCCCTCTCCCCCTGATACTTTATGCATCACTAGCAGACTTTAAATGCTGAACTCTGTTTTTCAGCATTCTGCCACTCAGGAAATACTCTCTGTTGTCATGCCAGTTCTAACCCAGCTCTGAGGAGATAAAAGTACTTAGTACAAGAAAGTCCATATTAATCCTTTAGCTTTTGATGCTGCTTGTGCCATAGTAATGGTACTTGCATGGTTTAATTGTGGATATTTTATCTATAAAGTCGTAGTGTAAAGAACTGATAAATACAAATTGCTKTTGTTGTTGTTGTCCTGCAGAGATCAGTGGCTCATACCTCGCTTCTTCCCAGCAAAGTGTTGACCARCTGCTTTCTCCAATTTCAAAACCAGGCCGCCTTTCATCTTCTGAATCTGTGCCTTCCTCGCCATCCAGTCACAGAGAGAAAATCAGGTGTGTACAAAACAGAATTTGTATCTTTTTAATAAAACAAACATGCATCTAATTRTAAGACACATGCAGCTTTTACAATTCAAGTAAAAAAAAAATTTCATGGGACAGAATATTTCTAAAGTTGTTTCTAGATCCCATTCTTGAATATCGTGCCTCAAGAAGACCATAGTTCAAAAAATGAAACTTTCATTTGGCAAATATGACTGGACCTTTTCACTTCTGTTACACCTGTGCTTCTTACCATATAAAGTATGTGCAGTRTAATACTTAAGCCTCAAGTACATCAAGTATACCAGAAATTTCAGATTTCTGAATACTCAGTATTTCTCATGGGTTGTCAGTGGTTGTGGGTGTATGTACCTTTCTGTGAGTATATAAAAGGCAACTAAGATATGATTGGTTTAGAAAATGTTCTGCAAAGCCTTTTCCCTGCTGTAACTGAGGAAGGGCAAAAGGTTATTCAGGAGTTCCCTGTGTTGGGGAGAGATGGGAGTGTTAACAGGAGCTTCGGAGCCTAAGAGAGGCACTAGCACGAGAAAGTGCTATATGAAGGACTAAGAAGCCAGGAAAGTGAGAACGTGAAGAAACTTGGGGAAACTGAGGTAGCCTAAAGGCAAGTTGTTCTTATGCACATGCAGCAAACTGATAAATATCCATCAGTGAAACTTAGCTCAAATTGTACTCTTTAAGGGAATTAATTCTTCTATTTAGAACTGTGCTCCTCATCATTTTAGTCTGTGCTACTTCAGTTTATTTAAGCATTCTTGCTAAATTAGAATTTATGGGTTTATCATCTTTGCATATAAAGGTAAAGAGATGGGTAGCTGCACTTTCATTTCTTAAGATCTGTTTTAGGTAAATWAATAACTTTTCAAACTAAACTGCACAAAAATGTTTCCTCTCTCCATGCTTCTCTGTTATCAGAGGTTTGTGATGCAATTTTGCTTCCCAAGTAAAGGACAGTCAAAACATCTCATACCCATCACCCGTCGTCRTTCCTGACTTGATTACTAGGGAAAAATAACTTATCCTGAGGAATAACTTGTCCTGAGACAGCTCCAGACATTTCCAGGCCTTTCTTCTGGAGACAGGCATCTCCAGACCTCTTTATTTTGGTATCACGTTTAATACACTTTTACTGAGGGTGACCCATCCTTAACGTGCCTGGTGGAATGGGTTTATGAGAGCAAGCGGCAATGGAAATGTACTTACAAGTAAAATAGGGTGCTGTACTACCCGTAAGCCATTGCAAATTAGACTTCAGTCAGTGAGGGAGAACTGCTCGTATGAATACAGGACCTCTCTGTTTATTTCTATTTCAAGATCTGAGTGTGTATGAAGAGACCTAATAATTACAGACAGGAAGACTGGAGCTATAAAGCAGATTATCTAAATCTTTCCTGTTATGTTCAGAGCTGAAGAAAGTGACTGTGAGGATTGCTAGCATTTTTTTTTCTTTTTTTTTTCTTTTCTCCCCTTTTTGTTTGTTTGTTCTTTAATGGAGGTTTTCAGTGTAATAGTTAAACTTGAGTCATGTGGTGTCAATTGGCCTGTCGTTACAATATTGCTGTTAGATTCAGCCCAGCTTTTGATTGTCAGCTTTGCTTGACAAAATGAATTTTGAAAACTGTTTTAAAATGCATGTGCTTAATTGTCTTAATGAGGGACATCTCTTTGTTTACTAAATCCAAGGCACGAATTGAATGCGCTTCTGGATTGCAGGATACAGTATTGAAGAAAGTGGTCAGCATGTGTTTGAACTGTGGGCATTTCAGAGTTATTTAGCAACTATTACTAGGAAGGAGAGAAAACACTTTGGGGGATTAAACTGCAAACATTTGAAGTTGCACTTATTCTGTTTAAATTACAGCATCAGTGACATTACTGACCTACCCCTCTCAAAAGATGGCTAAATTTGTGGGTTTACCCAAATATATTGTTTTTATTGATYGTGTCTCTTGGTGATCGTTTGTTTTGTTTGTTGCCCCCTTCTACCCAGCTGAAGACTTGAATTGCTTAGAAGCTGCAAGCACAAATATATTTATGCAATGATAAAAGCGACAGCTGGGATGCAGTAAGCTCCTTTATGGAGTGCTGCTGGTGATTTTCATTAGTGGCTGTACTCCTTTTGCTGTGCAGGTTCTGGTTAAGTTTAGTAGCTAGGGCATGTGGGAGTTATTGTTCTTTCCTATTACTTATCTGATTAGGTAAACAGGGCATTAAAATGAGGTCACTAATCCCATTTTTCATAGAACCCACATTTTCACCCGTGCATATATGTTTTGCCAGACATCTAATCCCAATATATGTCTAACACATCTGTTAACATGGTGTCTAAGAAAGACATGCTGCCTCCAAAGGCAAATTTCTTCGTTTCAGTCAACTGTGTGTATCTCACGTTGTCGTCTTCCTTTTATTTATTTCCTCTTAATGCCTCTTCAGAGTATATCTTGTTTTAATGTAATGTGTTTGTCTCGGCTCTTTGTGGGCCTTGGGGAAAGGCTGCAGGGGCAATATCTTATCAGAGAGACGTACTTGACATTCAGTGAAATGTGGAGAACTGTATTCAAATACCTTAATTTATGAGTCAGGATTTTACAGTATTTTTTCTTGTGTGTTTTAACATTTGGTTTAGTCTGTTGATAAACTTAGGAGTAATCCCTGTGTTTAAGTCTCAGATCATTGCTTGCTTAAAATCTTAGCAATTATGTTTACAAAATTATTTGTGTTCTTCCTTCTTTCAGACTTCATAATCAACAAACAGACAAACCGAATCTCAGTGATGTCTTCAAACCAGAGAAACTGATATATGAGGACCTTGAAGAACATGTTTCTTCCCTTGAATGTAAGTTTTGGAGTATTTTAAGCAGTTATTCCAGTAAATTGAAAGAGAAATGCGTCATAATTTTGTTTTGTTTTCCTTTAAATGGATTTATTTTGCATAGGATTATCAGAGACTATTAGTGGAGGGACTTAAAAATGATAATTTATATGGTTGGGGAAAAAAAAAGTGTTTAACACTTTAGAACATAATAATTGCAAGACAGTTGATGTGGTAATTTGCAACTGTAGTTGACGAGGAAAAAAATCAGATGCTGGGAATAAGAAAAGGAGTGTCAGTTGATTAAACACTAATTTTCATCATATTGGCATCTTTAGAAGGCCAAGTTATATATAAATATGTAGGTATTAAGATACAGTTGGATCTGTAATTTGGGATTATACCTCTTCAAAACTTGTATTATCTTGTTCTGAATATTTCATTAGGTCTTACACTTGGTTTAGGCAAGTCTAAAACTGTATAGAAAAAAAATATATGGACACTCAAACACACCTAAAAGCAAAATGTATAAGTCTGTGGATTAGCTTGAAGTCCTGCTATATTTATTGTTGAAAACAAGACTCCAAGGGATGTTCATTATGGAGCAGTTTTGGAGTATGACCATACAAGTTCATTATGGAGCAGTATGATCAAGTATAACTCTGAAGATGAGTTTCTGCAGCCATTATGTCTTCCATTATTAATTTTTTTTCCTTCAGTCACTGAAACTTAAATAGTATATTATGTACTAGAAATTGCTTACTCTTAGTAATTTGCATCTTAAAAATATTTTCAGTGGCTTTGGTGCACTGAGTTGTTCCTTATAAGTTGTACAGATCTGACTCAAAGTAGGGTAAAGGAATCCATGAGAGGCCACCCTGCCAAGCATTGCGTATATCCTGGGAACTTACCGATTCTTCTTATGGAAATATTTTAAACCTAATGCTAGAGAGAGAGCAAAAGAAGGCACTAGRTACTTTTATTTTTATTTGAGTATGATGGCCCATTGTTTAGAGAGCATGGGTAAACTTTGCTTTCCTAAGGAGCGCTGGTAGGACAAAAACTACTGGTTTTGAATGAACCTGGAAGCATTTTCATAGCTTTGCTAGAAGGACAGTTCTGCCCAGATTGTCTCTGATGCTTTAAAAATCCTTTACAAAACGAACTGAAGCAACTCAAGACTTTTTGAGAACGAAGCTAATCAGGTTAGGTGTGTGGTTTGTCTTCATCCCAAATATTTGCATTTTATTACAACACGGAAAAGAGAAATGTTTGAAATCATGATGATATTTGAAGGATGGGAAATTAGTTTGTATTTACAACTTTATCCAGATCATAAGGCGAAACCTAAGGTATCTGTGCTTTATTGCACTAAAATCCTGAAAAAAAAATGGTCCTATAGAGTTCAGGTTGGATAACTGGAGCTCCTGGATACATTTGACTTTTACGTCTTTACTTGCTCTCTCCCATAAAATTGGGGTAGTTTCCATGTGTGTGTGTTGCATATAAAGAAGCAGTTGTGTACAGTACTGAGGAGGATCACAGAAGAAACACAATAATTGATTTTTTGTGAGCTGGAGCAACACATGCTGCAAGGAGAAGAAAATATAGTGCAGAGTATCCGAGTCAGCATTATCTATCCTTATCCTTATAAAGCACATTGAAGATGCCAGATACCCTACTAGGGAAATAGCATGCGATCAGGTATGTTAAAAACGTTTCATATGGTTGAAAAGGATGAGCTAAACTTGGACACATTATTTGTGTGTATTACGCAATGGTATGTCAGAAATGAAAATGTTCTGATGTTCTCTTGCATATTTAGCCTTGCATCTGCGTTGTGTTTGTAACACAGATGTGTTCCAACAGCTAATTTCAAACCCAGCAATTCTGTAATTAAAGCAGCAAGTAAGCCTCTGATAATTCTTCATTCTTGGGGTCAAGTTGGAGGGAAAATGCTCAATTAGTGCTTGTATCTGTGTTCTAGTTTAGCCATTCCCACACTCCGTGTCCCTTCCTTAGCCTCGCTCTTGCAATTACAAAATAATGAAGCTATTGTTCAAATATTTCAGCAGATGAGGGGGCCGTTCCGGAGCAGTGTGAAAGGACTGTCCTGCATCCACCGGAGGCCGCGGCCTTCGGGAACCACGTTGCTGGAAGCGCAACAGCCGCTGGTGACAACTGGCACTCACAGCCGGACTCCAGTGAGTGCCCAGCTCGGGAAGAGAAACAAACACCCCTCCCAGAGGGCCCGTGTGCAGCACCCCGCCGTCCTTCACGCTCTGTGCGTAGYTGGGCTGAAGGATTAAATATTTTCCCCAAAGTGGTGATTCTGTAACAAAGGGGATGCGAGGTTTGCTCCTCCTTTATTGTGTGAGGGTTACTTTTTCAACATTGTTTGAGTTCTTTCTTTTTCTTTAATCATTTTAAGACTCCACCTCATCTTACGGAGAGAGATTTTGATTTTTTTTTKGGGGGGAAAGATTATTAAATATTATTTCTCCTCTTGAAAGAAATAAGACTTTAGAGCTTTCCATGCTGCATATTTGGATTTTTTGTTTTTGACTTTTGTGATTCATAATTCACAATGTTTACTGTCACATGCTGATTTAATTCTTTGGGTAGATGAGATAGATTTCAGTGCTGCCCAGGCAACTTTTCTAGTTAGTTTTGGTAACATTACAATTATTTTTACATAGTCCAGTTTTTTTCTAGGCTCTAATAATTATTTTGTTTGACCATCTAATTGCTATTGGCCATCTAATTGCTACTGTTCTGCTTGCATAGGTTTAAAAATCTACTGGTCAAAACAGCAGAGTGTCCTTAAATAATTTTTAATTTTTAACAGTGTTTTTGCTTTATAATTATAAAGAAAAAATCCAGCCACATACCACATGAGCTGCCTGAGTTTTAAGATAGCAGATACATGTGTAAGCTGATGCTGACATCTTCTTTTAACACCTAAATCCATACTACAGTGGAGGATTTATGTGCATAGGAATTTTCAGATTTAAAGAGCAAATCTGTAATAGGAATGAAAAAATCACTGAGAGATTTTTCCACTCCTTGTCTTTACTTTTAGCTCTGCTGTTTAACTCGTAGGGAGGCATTTATCAAGGTAGAAACATGTAGAGGTGGAGAGGGGTGTGTGTGTGTGTGTGTGTGTGTAGGGGGGTGTATACACATGCATACCCACATGCTGACACCCATGTGCATACACACATAAACTTATGTACACATAAGCAAAATATCTACTAGTTTTCCATTTTCTATTAATACCACATAGAAACTTAYCTACTTATATGTTCTTGATTTTGCCCAATTTAATTACAAACAGGCTTTGTTATCAAGATGTTGCTTACARGGGGTTTCAGTGTTTGCTGCTCTGGTAGACCCCTGAACAATGTGAAATCAAAATGTAACATCATGATATAACTCAAGTCATGGACATTGAAATAATTTTCCACAGCTGTGTTGGATCAAAGACAGGCTGAACAACAGAGGAGTGAAGATGAGAAAATGCTGGAAGAAGAAAGGAGAGAGGGGGAAGAAAGACAGAGGGAACAAGCAGCAGCTTTGGAAAGAGAGCAGGAAGAACTGGAAAAACTTAACAAGGAGACGGTGACTTAATATTTTAATTTCTGATAGTAACGTGGCTTTCTCATGCTGTGTATTTGAGACTGGTGTGTGTATTGCTTGGCTAAAAAAAAAGATTTTATGTTTTTTTTAAAGGTGAAATAATAGAGATTGCCTTCTTTTACAGCTGCCTCTTCTTTAACCAAAGAGTTTTGCCAAAATTCCTTCTTACATCAAGGAACTTTTTCATCTGAAGCAGATACTTTTTCTTCTGTGTTTCATATAATCAGAAGCTACATGTTTCCCAGAACTCTACATTATAGTTTTATGTCTAGAACCCAATCATCACCAGAATATCAAAACCAGCTATGAATTTGCACTCTTTCCAGTCTGGACTGTTCCTACTGCAGCACTATGGGAAAGTTTGCACGTCCATGTGTTGACCAGTCATGCAGATGGGTTAGAGTGTGATTTCTTGAATGATGTAGTTTGAGGTTGAAGCAATAACTTAKTTCATCTTTAACTGAATGCAAGAAGTTCAATGACAACTGGCATATTTTACTGAATTTAATATGAAGTTCTGTATTTGTTACAACCTGTAAATACTTTTCTTGAGCTGATAAATATTTAATTATAACTTTGTGTCCTGAAGTGTATCCAAGACTTGATGAAAACAGATGAAGAAAAAGAAGACGAGTCAAAAATTGAAAACAGTAATTCTGGTGCTGGAGATAACATAAGGGGTTCTTCTCCGAATCCATTAGAAAAATACATGAAAATAATTCAGCAGAGAAGAGAGCAGGAACTGGCCAACAAGGTAATTATTTCAAAACTAGATCCCTCAAAAATCAATTCTTTAAATTGGTTTGCTGTTAAATATGTTTAGTATGAAAGCAATATTGTATTTTTTCTTCTTCATTCAGAAGGTTAATTAAAAAAACTCCTGAGGTGAATGATTGGATTTGTGTTGAAGAAATCTATTAGTGCAAAAGGAAAAAAATGTAATTTTCTTGGATAAGTTTTTTTGTTCAGCTATGCTGTGTTTTGTTACTTATTAAAACACTGAATTTTAATGTTTTCAATTTTAGTAGCCTGCATTTAATAAGCTGATTCAATAAGCTGTCTTAAACTACAGATCCTGTTACTGGAGTCACTGATAAAATTAGATGTAAGAACCAGTTACAGAAAGTATATTTTCTTCTTCACTTCCAGGATTCAAAAAAAGAAGAAATGGAAGAACTATCACTTACAGAAGGACTTGTATCTAGTGAAAAAGATGATAGGTGAGGCATTAAGGTATTATTAATCACATCTATTACTCCTTATAAATAGGATGAATATTTATAAATAAAAAACAAGTTAAATGAACCTGTAATGAAAAGCAAATATCTTGAAAAAGTAACAACCTTTCCAATTCTCATAGAGGGGAAAGTAACTTTCCATGCATTGCATGGAATTACAATCTAGGAGCTCCATTCAGTGATGTTCCAAGAAGTGCAGTTAAAACTTTACACCTGCAGTASAGCAGCACCTCAATTCCTTCAGTGAACTGAAGTATCAGGGAGTCTCCCAAGGCAATGACCAAAATGGGTTAGTGCTGCAGGTTGCTTGTAGTCTTTTATTAGCATTGAATCCAGCATTGATTTAGCAGCACAGACACAGACTAATTTACACGCTTCTTCTCAGAGAGCTTTTTCGCAACTTGTGCTAAGCTTAGTCCATTAGCTGTGATTATCTTGAGAAACCAATAGGGAGGATATATAGTTTTCAGTCAGGGAAGATTATATATAGTTTTTTTGAGTTTCATTCTCTGTCAAATCTTTTTATTTGCCTGGAAATTCAAGTTCCTCTTTAAAAGAAGTATGTATATTTAAGATCAAGTACTTTGGATTCATACCAATCCTGTTATGTTTTTTTTCTTCCTCTCTCAAATACAGTGCTGCGGGCGTTTCTCAAGGAGAGGCTGATGACAGTTTCTGGTGACCAGCAGCTATTGATACTTTCTTTATTTTTTTTTTCTTTTTTCTGACTGGCTTTCTAGCTGTAAGTAAGTGGAGCTGTGTGCACTGTTACAGCCTACACAAGGATCACAAGCTGTATCCTTATAATACACAAAGATAATAGGAGCTGTCTCATCACATCAGTCATGGAAGTTCAAGAGTGATTCTAGGTGCCTTGTTAGTTCATAGCGATGCCTGTCCTTGGAGTGTGGTGAGGTGAGGGGCAAAGCAGCAGCGAGCGACAGATGGGTACASTCAGGTAAATTGGTTTGACATTGAGTTTCTCTAGTTTGACAGCTTTTGAAGTGGTGTTTGCCCTCCCCTCTCCCCATTCTGTATTACAGATAGTAGGTCAAAGCAACAGCCTAAGTACTATAAGAACTTCAGGTATTGCTTGTTCTTAAAGGTACTCTTGGGAGAACCTTGGCTGGTGCATTTTAAGAGCAGAGTGTGACAGAACGAAAGGAAAGGGGGACCTTCACCCCTGTTTTAAGGGAAACAAAACACCTCTAAAAGCAGCTTTATTTCAAGCATTGTTTTTTTTTGTTTGTTTTGTTTTGTTTTGTTTTTGTTTTTTTTGTTTTAACCGGTCCAAAAGGGAGAGATTCAAATGAAAGTGCTCTTGAACTCCTCTTTATTTAAGCTTTGTATTTTGTAGGTAGATTATAGGCAAGATCATTAAACTTTATTTACAATATAAAATACAGTATTTCTAATCAATGAAGTAATTGCAGTTGGCAGCATATAGTACAACTCACACTGCATTTGCAGCTGCTCATCCTGACCTAAGTACAAGAACATGAAGCCAAGTTTGACAGAATTTAGGGGCAAAAACTCAAACTCCATCTCAAATTTACTGGATGTTGAAATGCTGTGTATTAAAAATGTGACAGAAATAAACTTTTCTTTTTTTTTCTGAAAAAGATTAAGAGTCTTTGGTGGCTAGTCCAGTTTTACACGCTGCTTAATTTGGTGTTGCAGCAAATTTGGAATTTACAAGGTGTCTAAGAGGCTTTTTCTCTTTGAGGTCAAGACCAGGATGGTAGCACTCGTTGCATTATGCTGGCCTGGAGCAACTATCAAAACTTGGTGCTGGAAAAGCATTCAGCTGGCTCCCCCCTATTGAAGCTTGCACCTACAGGGCCTCCTTTCCCAGCACATTGTCAAATGGATCCTACTGAACAAAATGTGTTGAACGTCTTAAGATAGAGATGTAGAGCATAGAGATGCACCAGTATTAGAGTAGCTGTCAGTTTGTTTTCAAATAAGCATACACAAGTGTTGTCTATTATCTACAAATATTTATTTTAACACTTGGATGTAACTACAGGAAGCCCTTGGCACTGATAGAAAATATTGATTCACTGTTAGGTTACAAAAATTTATACATAGCAAAATTTAATGCTCTTTACATAAAAATATTAGACTACTTAAACAAAACTTCAAAAACTCCCAGTAATAGCTACACTGAATTAGAAAAGAATTAGGCTTTAAGACACTGTCTCCATTATTACCCTTATGCAAACACTGGGCTAGAACGTCACCTGCGTTGCTGTAGAAATGTCTCCTTCATGCAACAGGTAAGAACAAACACTAGGCTATTTTGTCATATTTGCTCTACATTGATCAACTTTGCCCCTTGTTTTGAAACTGTCAAATTAGACTTCAATATTTAATAAAGAAAAACAAAACATATTTGATGTTAAATAACCCTCCAATGTCTTTTCATTTAATACTGACTTGAAGAAACTTGTGCTTCCTTTTATTTATATTCAGCAAACAGTCAAAACTATCAAACCACACGTCAGCTTAACATGGGTATGACTTATATATTTAGTTTTTCAAATGACTGATGTATTTTACTCTTCTCCTGACATTTATAGATATATCATATAGAACAAACACCAAATATACCATCACTAATATCAAGATATCACTGAATGCATCTGAAAAAAACGTTAATTAGAAGGCAGACTTCTATGGGAAATGACTTTAAAATGGCACCTTTTTATTTTTTTTTCTGAACACCACATTTTCTTAATGTTGTAGTTAACTTGTAAAAAGGAAAACACGTAAGCACTGACTATAAATTTGCTAAGCACCAAGATAGAGAAAGGTGGACATCCTGTATTCTGCTTTATGGCTGTAATTTTTTTTTTTTTTTTTTATTGTTTGTGTAAAACTCTACAAAATTACTCCTCTGCTCATTTGGAGCAGTTAAATTGGTGTCATTTTAATAAGGTAACACTTTCCACTTAAAATGTAGGATAATGGTCTCCTGCTGCTATATAAATGCTAAGACATTTATAGAAAATAAATATTAAGGCAAAGCTGACATTTATTTTCAAAGAAGGGGATCATTATCCAGATCCAAGGATCTACATTCCATTAAATAGTTAATAAAAAGATTAAAACTTGGGATGTATGTTCRACACTCCTGTAAGCACAGTAGAGTGACTGCTTCTTCATAAAAAAAAGTGGCACGAAAGTAGATTGCTGTTCCTGTGGCCCAGTTAAAGAGAGGCCAGAGACTGCCCTGGTGATGACTTAGTACTCTGGTAGATACTGCAACTGTGCTGTCAAGTGAGCACAAGCAATTAAAACCTTGAGCTAGCCACAGTTTCATTTGGTATGTAAATTGAGACTAAATCGCACATTGTGCATGTGCCTTTGTAAAGGCTCTGCACAAAGATCTACTGCTTGCTGGTTTGGACTCCCCCCCAGCTGCTTGGACATAGCAAATACCCAAAGTTGTAAGGAAGAATAATTTGGTCGCTAGTTGTGAAGTGTTGCCTTTTAAAATGCCTGGACTAAACCCTCCATTCTCTGTATTAAAGGATGGAAGATTACCCACGGGAAGCGTTCCCTATGTACATGTTCCCAGGAGTTGGAATTTGAAGCGTTTGCACTTCTGCATTATTTTGTTTGGTAGACACRTATCTGTACTGCAGAGCAGCTAGTTGCTGATTTGTCAGAGCTACCGAATTCTTCTGCTCAATTACTGTGGCAAACATTTATGTGAAAGAATTGAGTTGCTCTTTGGACCGAGACTGGATGTCCTGAAGCTCCTGCTCTTCTTTTGCTTTGATATCCTGGTAGGCCTGCATTTTGCTTGCATCCTTTAAGTAGGCCCAGTTAGAGGACAGTATCATGAGGAAGTGGATCTGGAAGAGAAGGGTGAGCATGATGGCTAGTGAGCATGTCAAGAGGCAAAGCAAGCTGCTAGTTAGATTAATAGACACTTTAAATTCATAACCAAAAGTTACTCTACGTTAATAAGCATTCTGTTACCAAAACAAGCACGGGGGCTACTTCCAATGAGCTCTAGGATTTTGCATGCTACTATTTAAGTTGGTTATTTAACAATTAGACAAAGTTAGTAGAAGTAATAAAAAGTGAGCTAGAGTTTTACTGATCAATTGAAATGCAGAACAGGGGAAAAGGAGAAAAAAAMCAAATGTTTTGCACGTGGCAATTTTTATAATGTGTAAACGAAAAGGTGCTCAGAAGAACCGCTTGCTAAGGTTGTGGTGTTTCTGTATATACAGGCACAGAATCTGCTACCTCTCGTTTTCCCCAACAAGCAGATGAGAATTCTGCCCCCACCCCCAAAAAAGAATAAAATTGTAAACAGTTTTATTTATGTGAACAAAGCTACATTAACATATTGAAAAATTAAACAACAAAACATGAGTCCAAAATTAAGCAAAAGCATGCAATCTCTGAGTTAAAGAAATCTTAATAATGTATTTTTATAACTACATTTTAAATGCCCATTGTCTAACTTTTTAAGTTTCATACCAAGTATAGAAATTGGTGGGTCTTTTGTTGCATTTTTTTTCCTCTAGTTTGTGAAGTGAATACATCTCTTTTCCACCTTCTTTTCAGCATACTTCATGCAAAAGAAATCTACATCTGAAAACACTGGTTCACCGCTCCTTTTTCACCATTGTACAAACGTCACTGATCTATGCATGGTTTTACTTCCCTTGTAATCATACTTACATTTTTGAGATCTGGCTACTGAGAAATCAGTTACTAAAGTCCAAGCCGTGCAGAAATTGAAGTTATCTAAACACAGCTTCTTACTATTCTGGGCTTCAAAAGAAGGTGATTGTTTTACGCAGAGCTAGTAGAAGGACATATTTTTTCCARAGAGAGCATGATTTGGCAATCACTTGAAAAATAAGTTTTAAGTAAAACAATAAATCAGTTTTATCATCCATACACCAAAAACAGGGGCCAAGAGATTCACAGTCCCTGGGCTTTGCCAAAAGATATTGGCATTACYTTGATTTTTGATAATTTTCATTTCATATCCATTGCATGCTCCMCGCTTCTTGTATTGGTGTTCAGGACAAAGAAGAACAAACTAGTAACTCTGACCCTGAACTGTTCCAGTTTTGTTTTAGAGAGAGATGATGGTTAGAAGCGAGCAGAGATTTTTACCTGAACACATCCCATCCTCGAAAGGATCRTTTATAACAGCCCTAGAGTAACTGAGTCCTCTCAACGTGAACAAATAGCCAGATCTCATCCACATCATAGTTCATATACAAGAAATCATTTGATTAATCTGATGAGCTAAATGGCGCTTACTGAAGCTATTTACAGTTACTGTAACAAAATTCAAAAAGCTAGACTTTTAGCCTAGGGTGTCAGTGGTATTTCAAGCTACGCAATGCAGCTCTTTACTGGGCTTATACAATTTAGAATTTAGTGCAGCAATCTTCCCGACTCTTAAACTTCAAAACAGCATAGTTATATGTAGTAGCCATCATGTAGATCAGCTGGTGGAAGAGAACAAAATACAGGATAGTAAGATACAAAAAGTTGACGGCCCAAGCCCMCTTGGGCAGTTTTTGATAACTACAACAGAGGTTATTCCGAGCTGCTTCCAGGACAGAGATGCAAGGTCAGTATTTTGCCATTTACCTTTAAGCACAGTCTACAAGCAGGCCTAAATTATCTGGTCAAGAATAGTGAATCTTACACCTGCTTTGGGCTGACAATAGGTTAGAATCTGGTGACTAGAGCAAGTGTTAGACACCGGAGGGTCACCGTCCCTTTCCCCAACTGCTGCCTTCACTGGCACTGCAGACCTGGACTAGTCACATTGCCTGGGCCCAGACAGGAAGAACAGGCGGTTACAAGCTACTGATCACTTCTAAACTACAAAAATGAAAAGAAATAATTTGACTATAAAAACTGCAAAGACAGGATTTTCAAGGAAGATATAAAGTTTTTTTTTTTTTTTTTTTTTTTTTCCTGAGGATGGAAGAAGTGAGTTAAAAAGAATTTAAGGTAAAAGCCTGGGACCTTCTGAACTGTGAAGACCAAAACTTGGTAAAAACTTTGCTACAAAAAGAGGAGTTCAGACAAGTTGAAAGTTTGCAGCGAATTACCAAGCTTTATTTTTTTTTTTTTTTTTAATTTCTTTTGCAGTTAGACCTTGTTACAGCTCCTACGGTTAGAAAACCACAGTCAGTGTCCAAGCAACTAAGCTGGACTTCGCTTGCTCTCCTTAATCGGCAGTACTACTATTTTTAAGATGCACAGAATTTAACTGTAAAATACCCCTAAACCTGGAAGGAACGTGTTACGTAAAAACACCACCAAAAATGCCACCTACCAGTGCTATGACAGTGGCACCAGCTCCAGCACAGGCCACAATGAACAGGTGATAAGACATGTAGAACTAAGGGGGAAAAATAAAGGAGAATGTGAAAAACGTGTAGGCATTGGGGGGTACTCTGTGCCTGCGCCACCGGGAGGCAGGGCCTGCAGGCCGGTTGTGCCTGGGTACCTCGTTCGTGTTGCAGATGTTCTCCAGGATGGGCCCGCACGCCTTGCCCGGCACCGCATTCCACGGGATGATGCCTGAAAGACCAGASGGAAAGAAACCCCTCATTCCTGCCCCCTCTCCCGGTCTTCCCCACCTCGCGCCCCGCTTCTGTGAACGGCCAYGTTGAGCAGCGCAGCTTTGCGTTGGCAGCAGGAATTAAAGCAACTCACTCCCATTTGTGCCTGCTCCTTATACCAAGGCTTGCTGCCAGGGTATGTTCTCAGATGTGGTTTTCCCATATGGCAGCCAAATGGTTGTTTTTCTGCGCTCCGGGTCCCGTCACACACCGACTACTCCACTCGCCCACTCGTAATTGAAAGGGATAATCTGCATCTCCGATACTTGGCACCTTTCAGGATTGTACTTGATATGCGATTCTTTACTAGATTAAGTTCTACTTGAGCAAGCAACTACTGTAGGGGAGTGTGAATATGGAGCCAGAGGAAATAATTTAGTACTAAAGGACTTTATTTTCTGTTTTAGTTCCAGTAGGTAAGAAAGCATGAGCTTTCTTGGAACACTGCTCCAAGAAAATTTGTCCTGCCATACCTCATGTCCYTTCAATTACTTTTCTGATCTGATTGAAAATGTAAGGACTAGATGGGATCTAGAAAGTTTAGAATAACCTAAACTTTTAGGCCTGTAATAGATGTAAAACACAAGAGGAAGTCACGCCTTGAAAGAGAAAAACCAACAGTCTCCTCAGTATACCCTGCTGTCCAAATGCAGCTGGTTGACGTTAGCAGCTGTGTAAGGGACAGATCATTTCAGCTTTCAAAAAGGTATTTTAGGATTTACTTCAAAGACAGTTTCTCTGCATGTTCAAAATACACTTGAAGCCACTGAGTTAGAGCTGCCACCACCACAAGGGTAGCTCAGGGACTCTGTTAAGAAGCTGCTGTTCAACCGATTTGGGCTGCTTTGCTTTTAAGGCATCTCAGCTTTTCATATTGCATGTAAATCCTGGATTGGAAAGCAAAATCCAAGCCATCTTCCTTCTTCAACTCTGAAACAGTGTCGCACTTTTGAACAAATTACTCCAGAGAGGTTGACTGACTTAGTTTTTTCTTAGGAAAGCCTAGCTGAACTTAAGCCAAAAGTAATGAAGGCACAAGCTTTTCTGCACAAGGGAAGCTGAAAAGATTAACTTAAGGAAAAATTCACCGTAAGCACTGAACCATTTGAAAAACTTGATGATATTTTGTTATTTTTGCACTCCTCTGCTACTGCATTTCCCTTCAGATTTTTACATGTCATTAGGAAGCCAAAACCTGCAATCAGGAGTCTTCCTCAAATATTAATGAGTGTAATTAATAATGCATTAATATTTGATGCAGAGTCTTAATTGCAGATTTTGGGTGTTTTTTAACCAAAAGTGTTTGATTACAGCAAAATTATATTGACTTCATATTTAAAACAGCTTTTTTTTTTTTTTTTTTAAGGGGATATTTGTAAAAGAAGTGGGTTCAAAGAGCAGAATCTGGTTATCTATTTCTTAGCTCTGTTTCTAAGCAGTTTATTTTGAGGCTGAACTATTTTTAAACCTAATATTATAGCACTGGAAACCGCTACAAAATCATTTAAGATAAATGACTTGCCAGTTCAAATTGATTGCATCTGGAAGGAGATCAATGTAATCTGAATTAATTAGAAAAGTAATAGCATGTACAGAGCTAGTAGACGCTGTTGCATTAGGTTCATCTGATATGGGTGAAACAGAACTACTGAAGCTAGACTGGGGAGAGAGGATAAAGCATTTAATCAGGATTAAAATAAGTACCGTATTGCCTGATATCCACGCAGATCTGGTCCCCTGGAACCGTCATATTCGTCTGAAGCGTTTTGATGGCTTCGCAAGTTGACCATATGTTATAGAACATAAAGACAGGCACAGCAGAGAAGCCAAAGACCCCGAGCCAGGCCACTCCCAGCACATAGGTGAGGAAAACAAACTGTGCAGAGAAAACAGACGCATCTCACGTTCTTTTCCCTGGAAGGAATACTTGAATATGCCTTAAAAATACCTTAAAATAACCTCTAAGTGCACATTCAGAAATTATGGTATAGAAAAGTTAATACCCATGCACAAATAAAAGCAGTGGCCCCATCATCCTGAAGGAGAAATTATGACTTCCCCAAGATTTTCAGCTATCTAGGAATTCTGATTGGAGGCTAAAACCAATAGAACACCTACAAAAATCAATTAAAGATTTTAACTGTAAAATTAAATGACTGCAAAATCAAGTATAAAGATACTAGCATCTCTATACAGCTAGCAAGTCAAAACAAGAGAGGAATCGATATCCACAAAGCCCTCCTGTTCTCCCTGATTTGTGTAATCATTTTTGAATGTAACGTTGGAGAATCCCTATTTTTAAAGGCGTACCATGTTCATCATAGCACAACTGAAAGCTTTAACTATCTAATATACATTGSCTAAGAGAAAATTAGTTTTGGTTACTTCACTTTAAAGCATCACAGATTTTTCCATGGAAATTTGCCAGTTTACCTTTTATAAAACAGTTAAGCGCATTTTCTCCAGCAAGGTTATAATGCATGACACTCACTGCGTTGGAAATCTCCGACTTGCCCCTCTCACTGGACTTCYTTCCTTTTACCTCTTTGCAGGGATCGCAGGGTGCAGGAATGCTGTCCCATGCTGTATGTTCCATTTTCCGTGCTGCTTATTTAACTGTACATTCCCWTAGAGCTTTTACTTTGTATACTATCGATGACTATTCCTGCAACTCTCCAATCTTGTTTAAAGCTTATGTGCCAAAAAAACTAATAGTGAGCTCAGAAAAAGTTCTCAAGGGGAAGATTTGCTCAGCTTGGCAGCAATGCTGAAGGACTGAACACATTTTGCAGAGGTGGAAGTTTCTATTGTCATCAGATTTTATCCAGACTACTAAATGACACTGGAAATACTGTACCAAACTTGGAGCAATTGGTGGGTTATATTTTACAGTTAAATAAGGTGGCATGTGGTATGTTGGGGAGGGAGTTAGAGGTATTTGCAAAAATAACACAAACACAAAATAACGCTGCTAGTCATGTATTTAAGCACAACTGAACTGAAGAAATGCCTTACTCTTTATTAGATAGTGCCACATAGCAGAATATGGCACTATCCAGAAGAATYGGTGGATTTTGGTAAGGACCAAGTGGGCCAATTTAAAGGATTTCTACATTTTTGCATGTGCAAAAGTGTTCATGGGAAGAAGAATATGAACCCCTGTCTCTTCGAGGACAGCTAAGAAATATACAYAACCTCTCTCACATTTACTACAGATAACTGTTGGAAATATTCTGCATCATCACAGCCATCAAAAATGATATAGGAAAGTTAGAAGGCTGCATAGAAGGCATTTCTAATGGCCATGACTGTCGCCACCAACCACTGATGCCTCTTTCTAGCTCCAAGCCATTACTCAATTCCTAAACTCTCTCCTAAAAAAATACATTAAAAAAAGAAGAAAAAACACATTTTGTGGCATATTTCCATGCATCACCCTGGTATTTGTATGAGCAGGCTGACAGTCATGAGTCTGCAACCACTCGGCTGCACAAACAATTATCGGCACTAATGGGATGCACATATGTGCGTGTGTCTACTGTGTTGCTGATCTTTGGAAAGGATGGATTTAGATATAATTTTGTTCCTCAATGAGGATCATACTTTCCAGGAACAAAGAAGAGTGGTAGAATAGCTGCTTAACTTGAAAATGATCATGTGTCTTATTTTTATTAGCTCTTAAAAAATTCAGTACGTATCCAGCATCCCCGAGCAGCACAGTGGAAAATTGTTATCCCTCTTGAAAATAAACATGCATCGCCTTTTCATTTAACCAGCTGAAAATATATATATATTTTTTTTAAGTACAGGATGTAAGTTGTATATTAAAATGCAACAATCACATCAAAAGCCTCTTCTCTCCCACACTTTCCCGTGGGCGATCTGTCATACTGCTTAGCTTCCTCCATAACTACGAGCTCTGAATTCAGATTTTCAGAAATAGCTTTGAAATCCTGTCTCAGAGACACAGCTATATTTCTGTTCTTGTAGAATACGCCCTAGGGGGCAATGTGGGTGAGAATCTGAAGTTTTATTTTTAGTTAAACTTTGTTTAAAATTTTGTCCTAATGCGAAAGTAGATAGGAGGAAAGATGGCCTGCAACATGAAGGCTTTAAGCGCTTTGGTTTATTGAAACAGACTCATTATTTTTTCTGTGTACCTTGATGTCCCATCTGCAAAAGCAGGGCAGCAATACTTGACTCRAGCACAAAGATGTTGTGAAGCTTCGTTCATTAAGGTCTGAAGGAGCCGGCCATCCTCAAGCAGAACTGACCATGGAAGTCACCTTACACCCTGTTACCCTGTTATTAAATGAGCCTGCAAACCACAACCATACCAGAGTCGACCTTTATGCGCCATTAGTGCTCTCCATGTTTAAAAGTATAAATTTAATTCCATCTCACACGGAGCATCTTAAAGTCAGCAGCTGTCACCAGGCTGGTTTAGAACTGTGGGTGTGACTGGATTTGTCCTCACAGTTCAAAGGAAGAGCAGCAACAGGGATGGGCTCTGACCACCCTTCAGGAATTTAAGAAGCGCAGGCAGAGATATCCTGTGGTTCAAAASCAGCATGAGAGGCTCAAACAGCACAAGGGCTGTTAGCCAGGCAGGACCGCCCTTTCCATGGCTAAAGCTACTCACCATCCCGCTGATGCAGCGGCCGCAGGCTGTCGTCTTGAACTCCCCATGCAGCTCCTTCACAGCGCTGGTTGTGTAAAAACCTTCTGCCAAAAGGATTATTCCATACAAGAAGAAAAACGATGCAATGCCGTAAATTACATACTGCATTAGYTGTATTCTAAAATGGAAAAGAAAACAAATGAAGATGTAATTAGGTTTCAGTCCCATTAAAGCGAAGCGAGTCTTCTCCAATCACAACAGGTATGAGATAAATCATTTTCCATAAAGACAGTCCAAGGCTCTCTAATCCATTTTAAATGCATGGGCCACAAGAGAGACTGCTGGTAGAGCTGGGCCCCTTCCCAGGTGAGCGATGCTGGTGTGCATTAGTCTTGCATCTGCTCCAGCACCCCTGGCTTGTGTTGCTGTTCTTATGCTGACTTGATACTAGTCACCAGCCTCGGGCCTCAATGCCATGTCCCCGCTATGGAGATGTTTCTTTCCCTATTTCTCATCCTGACAACTCTCTCATTCAAGGTTTGATAGGAGCAATATAGGGAAAACTCGGCAAAGGCTGGAGCAGAGCTGAACTATCCGACAGAGAGCAAAGTAATCTCCAATATTCACTGTTTCCAGAAAATCTAGTTAATGTATGTTTGCAACGCTCGGTAAATTCAGTGACATTTGATAGATACAAAACCCAGCAGATGTTGATAAGACTTCTTTTCCAGAAAGAACATTTTGCTCCATCATCTTGGGTGTGCTCCAGGTGTGCAGATATTTTCAGTTTCTTATGTCATAGCAGTATTGAACTCCCCAAGACATGACCCAAAGTACTTTTTTTTTCCTGTTTGGTTTTGTTTTTAATTTGACAGAAATATTTAGGAAATCTTTCAGTTTGAGTTAATCTAGGACTTAAGACATAGAGGGAAACAAGACCCCTGGCATAATGTCCCTTCTCTTGGATGTTACTTGAGAAGGTTCTTGAATCTCTCAAAATCTACCCTCTACACCGACATTCCCATGGCAGTTTTATTCTGGCTAGAAGAGATAAAGGAAAAGAATCATCACTAAATATCATTAATCCAATTCAGCCTCTGAACTTGACTGTTTTGGAAGACCAGCATCCCRAATCTTCCACACACCATTTGTTCTAGTCTCCAAAACAACACTCTGTTATAAGCAAAAAGCTATCAAAAAAAAGATTTTTTTTTTTTAAATAGAATTAGACTGTTTGGTTTGTGGGCTTTTTGTTTGTTTGTTTTGTTTTGGATGAAGCTACTTACAGAGCACAAAAAAAAAAAAAAAAAAAAAAAAAAATTTAGTCATCCATGCTGCCAGATCTTTAATGATACATTTTCTCCCTTCAGATGCTTACTCAATTCTTACCATACTCCCCTAATGACCTTGGCGGCACACATCGGCAAGGACCATCTGCGTGTTTTATCTTAATTTAAAGAAAAATGATGACTACCCACTTATACAGATAATGTTATCCAGACATACTAGTACACCCCTTATATCAAAATAGGATATTGCTCATTTAAATATATATTTAAGTAGCAGATATGTTTATTTTTCCAAAATAATTAAAAATAACACCTGCGCTGCACAGCATGAAAAGAATTTCAGCATCATTTGGAAAAAGAGTAAAAGTAATAAAAATAGATGAATAAGGGGATTCGTTTTCCTGTCCTCAGCAGTCCTGCTCCCCCTCGCTCCTTCCCCAGGGCGAGCGCAGCCCCGTGGGGGTGGCCGCACGTGGGGCTTGCAACCCCAGCTGCTTTGGAGCTCTGTGCTAGTGAGTGTCCTGCTCCTGGTGCCAGCGTGAAACTGCTCACGTAAAGGCCCCTTGTGCCACCTACCTTTTCTACAGCGAGCGAGGTCAGCGCAGGGCGCTAACACCCCAGGAGAGGGAAAGCCTGGCACCGGTGCCAAGAACTGGGACACTTGTCCCTGCGGGTCCTCAACGCTAAGGGAAATAAGGGCTTCATCCCATGGGAGCAGAATGCCGACAGCAGCCTCTGTGCAGGGGTATTCCTGTGGCTCAGAGATTCCTGCCATTTCCGCAGCTCCTTTCTCCTTTCAATGGTGACCAGTAACGGAACTAGAGAAAAGGGCCACAAACTGAAGCACCAAAAGTTCCACAGGAACTTAAGGAGACAAATTTCTTAACAGTGAGGGTGACAGAGCCCTGGAACAGGCTGCCCAGAGAGGTTGTGGAGTCTCCTTCTCTGAAGATCTTCAAAACCCACCTGGATGCCGCCCTCTGCCCCGTGCTGTAGGTGACCCTCTGTGCAGGGGGGTTGGACTGGGTGATCTCTAAAGGTCCCTTCCAGCCTTAAGGATTCTATGATTCTGTTTTCACTGAGAAACCTTGGGAACATGAAAGCTACTAGTATGCGCTGGCATTTATTTCTGAAGACTATAGTAGTAAAGATGAGATTTTAAGCTCTTTCTAGACTTCTCTCTGCCCTTCTTCTGTCCGTTGCACAGCAGTCCCCCTTATTCTGAGGAGGGAATGCTCAGAACAACTCTTTCCAGTTCTTCCTATTATTCCTACACAGTGTGTGTTCCCCAATCAATACTATTTCTTTATTTGTTCTAGTCAGAGTCAGGATTGCTCCCCTACACTCTTGCGAATAGGAACTGTGACACCTCCAGCCTCCATCAAACTTACCATGAAACCTAATTTAAATGTGGGGCTGCTCTGTATGTAAAACAGTTTCCTGGTTCTGGGTGTAACTTTGCTTTCTGAAGAAGACTGGGCACAACTTGGGAACAGTAGCCACAATGCAGGTGTTATAAGGGTCTCCGAGAACCAATGTCACGAATACGAACAGGTCAGGGAGAACACACACTGGTTCTCCGTGTGTGCACRCTGAGAAACACCAAGACAGACAACAATATCCAGGACTGGAGGCTGAGCTTTGACTCCATCTCCGTCCACTTCCAGTCCAAGGGTGCTTTGATGCCTCTCCTTCACGAAACAGGGGAACGGGGGGCATACTTACACTTCGCTCAGCAAAGCATGGTCGCTGGCATTTGTGGAGAAGTGCTGCTCGAGGATGGAGACGGTTCCCGTGAGCGCCACGTGGCCGCAGCCGCAGAACAGCGCGACCCCCGAGAAGCAGAGGATGGTGGCCACCAGCGAGGCATAGGGAACACCTCCCAGGCACTTAATGCAACATTCAAAGCAACCTGGGCAGAAGGRAGACAGCAAAGCAAACAGCGTAAGCGACGAGCAAATTAGGAGGACAAGAATATTCATTCTTCACGTGGCAAAAGCAGCAGGGCCTAAAATAGCAGGAGATGGACTTGCTAAGTGGAAATCTATAGATGGTGCAAGAAAGAGCCACCCTCTGAAGCAGTGACCTACAGATCTGCTGGTGTRAGCCTGACGCCTAGACAGTGGGGCTGAGTGCTCCTGCCTTTATGGGCAAGAGGAGATCAATGAGACAGCCTATGAAATGGAAAAAGGGAAAATCACTTGTCTAAAGTGATCCATTGTGATTCAGCTGCTGATAGAGAGCTCACCACACTGCAGAGTTACTCAAATTAGCAACACGAGCACCAGGTACRCCGGAGCCACAAGCCAAAGAAGCAAATACTCAAGACAATGAAGCCTTCTGGATAAAATCAAGATAATTTTGCACATTCATTGAAAGAGGAGTACATTTAGATGTGCAAAACTTTGCTGCTCTGCACTTATTCATAGCTGCTGCGTACCTTTCTGTATATATGCTTATAATCTTATATCAACTTAGATATTTAAATAACAAGAAAGTTGAGTAGAGGCCAAAGAGTGGCAAAGACAACATGCTAATAACAACAGTGAAAAGCTGTATTGCACACACCATATATTTCCCATTTTATAGGATGTAATGGATTTACCATGATCTCAGAATACAGTCTGTGGTAGCACAGTCAAAGTTTGGATTAAATGTATGGTTTAAATCGTCTGAGTTAACAAAACACAAACCAAACTCCAGAACCGCTGCTCAACAAACACTGTAAAAAGATAGTTGCAACAGAATTATCCAATTCCTCCTGACTGCTCTGCCCAAAAATCCATCTGCTTGCAGAGCTGGGAAATGTAAATCGGAAACAAACACAGCTTTTAACTGTGTTATAATGGTAATGGCAATCCATACCAATTCATTACTTCAGGGTGATGGCATAAAGCTGTCTCCATTAATGCACATTTCATACAACTGTGCAAAACATAAGCCATTAAGCTACTGCTTAATGGAACTACCAGTGTAGCAGAGAGCAGAAACAGTCTGTTTTTCCTAATAGAAGGCGTTAAATGAATAAACCGTTTGAACGTATGGAGGCAGCTGGCGAGCGCGTACATCGTGCTTCCTGTCCCAGGAATTCCAAGTGAAGATCAGCAAGACACCATCCATCAAGTGAGGCAAGGTTATTTTTATCCTCCTCACTTTCCCACTAATGAATGACTTACAGAGCCGGCACTTCCATGAAGCACTGGGGAATAAAACACACGCAGTAATTGAAAGCTTTCCCATTTCGGAAATGTAAAACTCTCATTTTAGAAAGTCACTAGCAAGTGTCCCAATCAGGCTTGAACAGCTATCACCACCGAAATGACTTATGAAATGCCACTTCACTAAGTGTAGACAAGATCTAATTGTATGGAAACAAGCCTAGGAAGCTTTTACAGACAAACCCCCAGCTGGAATCCACTCAGTAAGAACTATCTTCATGACAAAAATACTGCAAAATGAACAAATACTGCAGCTTGGGATGTGGTGGGGACAGAGCACGGCAAACAAAATAGAAATGAGCGCTGTCAGAGGGAGCTGTCTCTGGTGTCCGTCTTGTCACAGAGGTCCAGGTCAAGTTCAGACACTAAACCTGGCAGCCCTTGTTGTGGCAGTCTCGGGTGTTTGCCCACATGGAAACTTTGCTCACAAGTCACCTCAGACACAAGGTTATCTCATGCACCTCTGCCTCTGCTGCCCGATCTGGATGAAATCTCTAGGAGTTAACCCAGGAAATCTCTAGAGTTAACCTAGTCTTGCACCTGGTACAGGATTAACCACAAAGGTCTATCAGAGTATAGCAAGGATCTGATCAAACAGAACACACTTCACATGCACGTGGTCACAGCCCAGCACATAAAGGTCCTTCAAGTCCTACTCCTAAAGAAGAAGGTAACTAAACACCAGGTCAGTTGGTGTGGAGGTTCATCCTAATCCTGATCACACTGATCCAAAGGATCCCATCAGAGATGGGATATAAAAACAGGTGGAAGCAAAATGAAGAAACTGGCCTGGTCTGGAAGAAAAGCTTCAGTCTGATTGACTAAAAATCTATAAAATACGGAATTCAAGATTAACATCTCTGCAACTGCATGCCCATTGACAGGTATCCACAATGCAGAGCCTGCTTTATGTAGGACACTCATCTGGGAGAATCTGCAAGGTCATTTAATCTGCAGAGATTCCAATATGTGCTATTAATCCACAGATCCCTGTTGCAACCCCTTTCCCCTTCCAAGCTGTAGGCAGTAGCAACCAGGCTCTTGGCTCTACTGTCTGTATCCTTTCTAAGCACTCTACAGCACAAGTATTTATTTATTTATTTATTTATTTATTTATTTATTTATTTATTTATTTATTTAAGGAATTAAAGTCTTTGGGTGCTCCTCACTGTATCAGAGCAGACCATTGACAAAGCATCCCAAAAAAGCTTTCTAAATTAGCAGCACTATTAGGGTGAGACAGAAAGATGTTCAGATGGGGAACTCCAGCAGCTGTTTGTTCTTGCATCAAGAGGAACCAGAAGTCCAAAGAGCAAACAGGGAAATAGTTCACTGTCAGCTTGCAAGTACATGAAGCATCATCTCAAGGCAGCAGGTTTCCAAAAGACATAATCCAGTCACATAGTCACTCTGTCCRTAAACTGACACTAGAGCACAGCCATTCTGGCCAAGGAGAACTGCATGGTGGGGCAGAGCCTCATGCACCGCCCTAGACCAAACCATGAACATTCTTTGTGAAGAACATAGGGCCTCATGCCTAGCCTGAACRATATAGCTGATAATAACCAGAAACATTGTTCAGCTGAAATTAAAAGTTCATCAGGCGCTAAGATATACTTATCAAGCTTCTCAAACTACTATTGAAAGAAAATTGGGTATTTCTTTCAAATATTTAAGCTTTCTAGGCAGTCTTCATGATCTTTCCATAACTCCACATCAGCAAGCATCTTCATAGCGTGCACTTGAAAACCTATGGTCATGTCTCCTTATTAAATACTCATTTTTACAACATAATTTGATAATACGCTGATGACAACTGCAGACCGACAGCTTGTTAACTAAATATTTACAGGGCTAATAAAAGTAAGCAGCATTTTTAAAAAAGAACTTTAGTTCCAGTTCTTTGTTCATTTTTGCTTTTCATGGGGCCAATACACTGAAGTTTTCCTCTGCAGATCCACTTCCAGCATTGCAGTGTAAAATGATTTGAATATCAAACTGTGCAGCACAAACCCACATCACCGCATCTCCCGTTTCAATGGCCATTTTGTGCAAGGCATCACTAGAACCTTTTGTGCAACTCAGCAGAATAAAAACATTTTTTGTCCTCAGGCTGGTGAGCAGCAGTTGCCATGGAGGCCGGTTAATAACAGCCCAATGATTTGCCCAGAGCTGCCTCTGATCTTGGCTACAGATTTAACACACTCTCAGAAGGAGGCCAGCTGAAACAAGGACCGAGATTATTCTCTAGGGAATGAATGCTATTAAACACACACACACGCACAAATATTCTTGCTAAAGGACAAAAATAAAGAGAAGAGAGAAGAAAAGAAAAAGGAAAAAAAAAAACAGGAACCAACTATTCTTTTAATCTCCTGGAAACTATCAGCCACAGGAAATTGGTAAAGGATGAACCTACATATGTACCCAAATCAGGAATTGGTTGCTTAATGTAAAAAAAGAATAATTATACAAAGTTCCCAGCACTGTACAGGCATTACATATATGCAGAGGCTTAGCCATTCAATTTCCCATGTCAAATGGCAATTGTGTGGCTAAACCTTCTTTGGTYCTCTAAGTAAGGGTTTAAGATTTAAACACAGAAAAGCAAGGTAATGCGGAATTAATGGGAAGTGGTCTTAAAAAAGCAATCCTCAGGCTCCTGCTCATCCTGCTAAGGTCAGGACAAACTGGAACGACAAAATCTGTGCTTAGGATATGAAAACATATCGCATGCAGGTGCAATGGGATAAAAGCTTGGGTATTCCCGGGATTTCATCTGGGAGGTTAACATGCTGGTTCCTGAGCTCCAGGTTTGGAAAGCATTCACCTTCTGCAAGTGTGAAACGCCTTTTCAGAAATCTGGGCACGTGGTACATCTCTCCAATTTCTACATGAAAAAAGACACATGGCGTGTTGCACCACACAGCCATAATTTCTGCTATGTTCAGCATTGCAGTGAACAGAGTAAGTGCCGAGGAACTGTTTTTATGGAAAGATTGTAAGAGACCCAAGGCAAAAAAAAAAAAAAAAGCACTAGATAACATCTTAAATACAGCCATTGCACGTAGATCTGGTTCATTATCACACATCACATGAGCCTGGTGTTGGAACATTACTCCCAATTCACATATAAATGTAAGAGGACACTTCACATTCACCTCCTATTTCACCACTGTGGAAGATTGCCTAATACCAAGCATGCATGATACCACAGGAATCTTAAACGACACCATGGATCTTCAATAGAAAATTAACTTTATGTCAATGAAAGCAAGTGCCAATTTTACCTTCTGCCACCTACTGTATTTTTTAAAATCTCCATTCCAAATAGCCTTATGCATGGTAGAAGCACATTTGCATATCTCACTGTATGACTGACAGCTATGGGGTAGGTGGTGAAGAATGTGGGAATATGCTAATACCACAGAAACAAAAATGGAATTTGCCTCCTCCTTCCCTGCGCTAGGATAAGATGCTACCTAACACTAGCGTCTGCTTCTCAAATCTATCACCCACACCAGCAGGCAAAGGTCAGTGACAGCAGTACCGTGAGTTAAAATATTTAGTCTTCCAGGGGTAAGTTTAAAGTGTATGACAATTTTTTCTGTCCACACTTTAATAGGGGGCACTAAAATAGAGCAGGCTTCATGTTCAAGCACTTGGAAGCCTTTGTTAAATYCTCACCTTACCTCTTGCCATTCATCTTAAATTCTACTGATTTAGAAAACATGACACATTAAGCTAAAACCTTTGTTATTAATTTACAGTAAATGCTCACACACCGGTTGGGGATTAAGTAAATTAGWCAGACAGGGTAAGCGATCAGCTCAAATAAAGCAAATTTTCTTTGTATGCCCTTCTTAAAGCTGCTCCACAGACCCCTTCCTTTCAAGTTCAACCTTTCCTAATTTTGCCTTTCCCTGCCCCTAGCCTCCTTCTCTCCAAATGAGAAGTATTGTGAAATCAGCTTAATGCTGAGGAAAATCTCTTTGTGAGTGCAAGATATTTCATTCCAGGGTGTCTCATGGCCAGGTTGGCAATCTCCCCTTGCCTTCCCCTCCTCATAGAGGTGTGAATCAATAACTGGGCCTCCTTAGCGCATACGCATAGTACTTGTAAGGAGGAAGACCCGGTCGCTTCACATATGGTAGCCCTGGTGGCTGTGGCCTAAAGGGCAAGACCCGAAATCCACCCAGGCCATCGCTCCCTTCCTTCCCAGTGGCCGACAAGAGATGCTTACAGTGAAAATGCAGTTACCTTGGTCTTGTCTCAATCTCCATTATAAATTAAGTGTTAAGTTAAAGACTAAAAACAAAGGTTCTGCATCCTTTTCTGCAGCTTACCAGCATTATCTGCAGCCCCTCCAAACATTCCTGATACACAAGACATTTGGTTCCAGCATTGCCATACAGCTGGTTCCCCATTTATTACACAGCCTCTGAAAAAGTATTCCTCATTATCAGTCACAAATCTGTCATCTTTAAAGGGCATTACATGCTCCCATATTTTTGTGCAGCAGAAAACTAAAAATCCTTGCTCTTGCTTCCTGGGCTGGAACTGATGCAGAGAAACCAGGAGGACTGGGACCCAGCAGAAGCAAGCATTTCAGAAACTGAAACCTATAGTGTATGAAACACTAGGTATCTCTGTGGCACTATCTTAATAATGATAATAAACTGCTCCTGAGAGCTCCAGCAAAAAATACCGTAAACATAGCATTAAGCACATATTTTCTAAAGTGGTCATCATTTGCAGAGGTTATTAATGTTTATCAGTGGAAGGGCTAAAATTTTCCCTCTCCTTTACTTCAAAGTGAAATGCTCTAAATGGGGTAAAAGCTATTTTATAAAACAAGAATTCTTCTGGATGCTATTAAGTGAGGGCAACCAGGATGATTAAGGGAATGGAACATCTCTCGTATGAAGAGAGGCTGAGTGAGCTGGGCCTGTTTCTCTGGAGAAGAGACGGCTCRGAGGGGATATGATTAATATGTATAAGTTCAGGAAGGGAGAATGCAGGGAGGAAGGGGACAAGCTGTTCTCACTGGTGGCCAGCGATAGGACGAGGGGTAATGGCCACAAGCTGAARCACAAGAAGTTCCGTCTCCAGGTGAGGAGCAACTTCTTTACTGTTAGGGTGACAGAKCAGTGGAASAGGCTGCCCAGGGAGGTTGTGGAGTCTCCTACTCTGGAGGTCTTCAAAACCCGCCTGGATGCCACCCTGTGCCACATGCTGTAGGTGTGCCTGCTTGAGCAGGAAGGTTGGACTAGATGATCTGTAGAGGTCCCTTCCAACCTTAAATATTCTGTGAATCTGTGAATCTGTGACTTGGAGAAGATGCTGAGAATAGGTAATAGTAAATTTATCCTCCCTTCTACCATCAAATCTCAGTCCCAACCCATCACTTCTTAGAGAAAAAAGCATCTCCACTGCAGGAATCAGCAGGAAAGACATTTTAGACATGTTTAGTGCCAAGACAGGTCTTTTGTCCTAGCATGAAAGAATGCAGTTATAAGAGGTCTTTTACAGGCCTTATTTAATTTATCTCCTTCAACTCACTGAAACATGCATGCTCCTGTTTAGGGAGGGTGCAAGGCTCATTAAGTCCAGATGTGTTCTGAAGGCCTCTTTCTTCAGCCCAAACTGTTCAGAAAATGTGAACTCCTGCTTACTGGAAACACCGACGTTGGGCTGGGTGCAGTGAAAACCCAAGGATTGTCCCTTGCACGTTAGGAGCGCGGCAGCGCCATGAGGCTGTGGAACAAGCACAGTTCTCTCGTCCACCTTCATCAGCCTTGCACAGGGCTTAGGCAAAGCCTAACAAATGGTTTGTTTTAATTTGTGCTTCTCTGGTCGAAATTATGTCTGTAACTCTCAGCTGATGCATGCTCAACTCACTGCTTAAAATGCCTGCAGCTATTGTTCCTTTCCACCTTCTCTCAGATCTCCCACCCCTTGGTTCAGTTGCTTTCCTGGAGAAGCAATCTGGAGGTCGAAACGCAGGGATTTCTGCCCACTTTTTCAGCAGGTGCCAGCCCAAGTAATTATTTTGCACGTGCTCAAGACAAACAGGTACAACAAATGCCCTGATGGAGAAAATGCAAATGCTTCAAGATTCAAGTAAATTCCCCGGGGGATGTAAAAAACTCCCTGAGCACTCAAACCCCATAAGCTACTTCAGCATTTCTGCAGATGCTTCTGTAGGAGTATTTCAACTCTCTTGATTATATCGTCATACAGAGCCATTTCTGCTTGATGGAAAAACAACAGTAACAACAACACAACAAAAAMCACGCTATTTTTAGAGCTGATTTTATTATAATCAAGGGTCAGCCTCTTACCTGAAAATCTGGAGTTGTTAATCTCAGATTCTCCTCTCTGGGAGTTGTCACAACTCACCTCCATCAGCCTTGGGGATTCAATGGGAGAATAAGACTTTTGTCCCACAGCTATAGGGATATCCAACAGCTATGACTGCTTCCCCAGATGATTYCTCCCTAGCTACAAAGCAGCAAACAAAAAGGCAACTCCTCTCTCCCTAGAGCTAAGGGTCAAAACCAAGGTATATGTGGGGAATTTTAGTCTAATAAGGGTAAGATTCAAAAGATAAATGCTCCATTTCAGAGATTGCTAAAACTATAAAGATTTTTATTGATAGTTTACCCAGCTATGGAACAAGAGAAGTGGTAAGAAACTTCAGCCACAGAAACTGAAGTCATTTGCGTGGTGATAGCTTTCATGGAACTATTTGCTAGTTGATTCCTCACCACACTATTTTCAAAATTCAAGCTCATATTAAYAAAGGAGCAGGCACCTTCAGGGGGATACTCTGTGCCCTCATGTCTTCCTAAAGCAGCCCTGGAGTATCTCCCAAAGTCTAGGGAAGTCATTTAAGAAAAAGATTCCCCTAAAGCAAACAGTACCTAACTCACCTGGCAGAATGTCTACAGCTAAGCTTAACAACTACTTCTAAACTACTCTTTCTAAAGCAAGAAAAGGCTCATTAAGCTTGTGGGCATTTGGAGGATGCCTTGTCTCAAGCACAGCAGTGATACAGTTCCATACGTCAACTCCRAATTAATCTACCCTTATCCCAAGGGCAAGAGAATCATGCGATATGCTGAGCAGTGTGGGTACAGCGTGGATGGCCACAAGAAATGCCTTAAAGCTGCTTTCCTAGTACTGTCCTTCCCGACAATGACAAAGGAGGGAAACATCCGTGATGCAAAGGCACCCCAGGAGTGTGAGGTGTCAAAGGAGCCAAGAACATATCAGGAGCCTCAGTATATTAGCCCATGCCACCCAGCAGTGGGAAAAGCATGCCAAGGCTGAAATGAGCTGTATTGCAGTTCTGGCTTGTGTTGTCATTAAAGTAACATTTTCCCTTCCTTCTAAGGGAGGGCAGCAAAGTGTATTATTTTCATGGTGGCTAGTTCACCTCTTGCAGATTGTTCTTTTTCAAGACATGTTCAGAATTCTTGTTTCAGCCTAGAAACCTTTCAATTTCTCTAAATGCAGCCACCTTGCTTTGAATTGGCATCTCTACTTTCTTCCTTCTTTTTTTTTTTTTTTTTAATAAGCAGTAAGAACCATTTCATCTTCAGCTCATCATGGAAGAGATATCCCATTTATCTGTGTGTCATTTCAAAAAGCTTCTTCCCAAGGCAGTCCGCATTGAGCACCATTGCCTAAAACGGAGACTTCTAGCACTATTGTAGGTGCCAGACTCCCAGGTGCTGCAACAGAAGGCTGCAAATCCCAACACCCTGGCTCATCTGTGCCAGGACATATGGACGTGTCATCCCTGAGGCAGCTGATGTGGCACAAGACCCCGATAACCAGGCATCTGATTCATTCCCTTCACAGGGCAGGAAGGCAGCCAACATGATCTACCACTCTTTCCCATTCCTGGAACATTTTTCCCCCGCGTAGAAAATATCCCACATCCACTGATCTAACAGGCATTTTCCTCTCAGGTGCCCAAAAGAAGTTTTGGAATGTCCTCACGCAATTCCAAGTCTGTCATCTGGTCATTTATCATAAAACATGGCCAACATGAACATTGATATTGAAGGTGGGAGGAAAGGACCATGATTTGCAACCTGTGGTTATGCAAAGAGAACCACAAAAGGAAATTGCTGAGAAATAACATTACAAAATGCACGTGCATTTGATTCCTAAGTGTATAAAGAGCAAATGTGGGTGAAAATGTAACATAAAGCGAAAGGATTAGGCAGAAAGCTTAGTGAATATTTCCCTGCAATAGCTGTTAAAATCTCTGATGCGGAGGCAGAAATCTCCAGCAAACAACTTGTCAAGGAGACTTCAGTCAGTCAGCTGCATAAAGCGAGGAGGCTTGCTGGTAGAATTAGGCATGAATGCAGTCTTTGCACATTTATAGCCTTCCTTGTATTAACCCTTAGTTAGACTGGAGCTTTCCAGAGCAATTGATAGTGCTTCAAACCCAAATTGCCCCCAAATTCTGAAGCTTTCAGAAAGCAAAGATCTTTTTAAGAACCAAAGCCAGATAAGAAAGAGGCAGGCATGTGGAATCAACAAATACTTTTTAAAAACTCAGCTTAAATCTTTCTTTAAAACATTACATACATATAGACATTACTGTTTCTAGCAAATGAAATAAAAAGCAAACAGTAGCAATTACTCCATTTGTAGTCCAGTTTGATTGATTCAACTGCATACAGAAACCAAAACACACTGACTCATCCWTAGACAATTTTAAGACTATTGGGCAGCAGAATTAAAAGGAAGGTGCCCCTCACTATACATACTGTCTTTCAAGCATTAATGACAAAATTTATATTTATGCCAAGTATTCATATGAATAGACTCCTTACAGCTTTAACAAGCAAAAACAAGAACAAAAGAACATTTATTTTATATTGTTAGGACTATTGCAAAGCATTAGGTTTATGCTACCATTTCTGAACTCTCCATTTCATTTTCACCCAGCCCTTTATTTACCTTGAATCCCCAAAGGACTAATACTGCCTCTCAATGCTGGCACATGATGGTACCGGTGTGGCCTTGAACTCCTGTACATCCAGTGGTACCTGCCAATTTCCATTTCTGGTCTGGTGATAACTGCCAATTTTAGGTGGTAAAAAGTCAGTGTCACCAGCAAAATTTTTTAGTTCAGTACTTTTAATCATTTAACTTTAAAAAATAAGAGCCCAGAAAAAGAATATGCTTAAGCCTCATAGCTGAAACAACATAATTACTAACCCAAGAGAGGAAGAAAAAAAAAAAGAATAAGAAATAGCAACTGATAGGGTAATGCTGGTACAGCTATTAAGAAAGGCTGAATACTTAAAGCTCTATGGAGGCTTTGAGTTAAACCCATAGGAAAGGACTAGAGTTACAGCTGCTGTTCATTCCCTCTTCCTTTCCCCCACCCACTCTCACTTCTTCCTCTCTTCATTCACAGCAAGGAGTTCCGCTCTGGAAATTTAAGAAGATAAAATTGTGGAAAACAAATAGCTTTCTTTTTTTTTTAAAAAAAAATAACCTAAATATTACAAAGAAAATTATTGTTATCAAATGTAGAGATAACTTCACCACACAAGTTCCCTCTGTTAGTTTCTTATATATATATAAACACAAAAACAAAAAATGTAGGCTTATTTTATATAAGCTCTGTTCATTTACAAGAATCTGGACCAAATGTGTTAAACTTGATTGATTCCAGGCTTAAAATGAATGAGTAGTTATCTTTTTTCTCCTTATCCTTTCAAAGTACAGATAGAGTTCAGTAGCGATATATCATGCACAAAATACATTCTGATCTGCAAATTCATCAGCAGGGAACTTCAAAGCTTAAATGCTCCTGAGCTCTGTGAAAGAAGCCATTGGCAAAACAACATCAACTCTCTCCTGAATCAACATTTTCCCCCCTCGGCGCTGCTGTGGAATTGTCAGGCTGTCATGGCAAGATAGATCATTATTTAAAAGGCATTGAGTCCCACTCCGCAGCAGCTAAATGAAAAAGGAACTGTCATCTCTGGCCAAAACAAATTTGACTTGGCGGCATTTTGGCAGGTGGATGAAGTGAAGGTTATGATGCTAAAATAGCATTTTTTTTTTTTTTTGGTAAACTACATCTGCAACAAGTWCCTGGGCTTGGAAGGGAGAGGAAGTAGGAGTGCCATAAATTTTTACTCTGCCAGAAGCTAGGAGGTTCCTGGACCTGTTCCTTCTCTCATGTTTTTCTGCTGCTGCAATAGCAAGTTCAGTACAGTAAGTTTATATAGGTCGGAAAGGAAGAATCTTGGCCTCAAGTCCAAATATTGGATCTGGTAGTGTGAAACAAGAAATTGTTCAGCTCCTACACTGGTGAATGAATACCAATATTAAAACAATCCATTGGAATCATACGAACTGAAGAGCAATGGTTCTTCAAAAGGATACTTTGTGACTTGGTATTTTTCCCCTCTTTGCAGTTCATGCATAAATCATCAAGCAGGCACTACGCAGTTCATTTTTTTCCTAAAATAAATTTTTCTGCTTTGTATGACTTTCACTTCTTTCTTTAAGAGAGGGCAAATTCGCCATCTTGCAAATGCAGCCAAATTCAAAGTGTTCAGAAGGTACGATTCCAAAATGACTATGCAAGCTTAATAAAACTTCCAGCCTGATTTCATCTCCTTTTGTGAACAAGCCTGCTTATGAGATCACAAAAATCACTATAATAATTGAATTTGTTACAAAATGGAAGATAACAGAATTGCTGGCTGGCATCACATGTTACTTCTCCGCCTCCTCCCAGCCCTGATTCAAAAAAATAAAAAAAAMMCAGTTATATAAAAATTCTAGACAAGGAAAGAAATTCTCCATTGGTATTGCAGCAGCAAAGTGACAAAGCCCTCGTCATATGCTGCCAAATGGATTTTATCCTGCTCTGCCTGAACCTCCAATTCAAGATTTGTCCTGCAGCAGCTCTGTGACCCCTGGCTCACAGCAGAGTGGGGAGCTGCCTTTCTTCCTTAGCCCATGGGAGATGCTGGTGAAATCACTGCCCGCTGTGGCGCAAACATCAAATCCCGAAAAAAAGAGTTAGCATGAAAACTCTGTAGTATCATCTCTGTAAATGAAATGATTCTGTGAAGTTTGTCTAATTATCCATTTCTGGATTTGCAAAAACAGAACATCTTTCATTAAAAGATGATTCAGATTCCTTAAGGAATCTCACATTTTTTCCATTTCTTTGCAACGAAGTACTTAGTAGTTGGCTGTTTTACAGATTTTCTGAATTCTGAAAGGAGCTCTGAAGTCAAAGAAGATCTTTTTGCTSAATTAATTGGGTCCTATTGAGATCCTGAGAGGTCCACTCACTCAAAAATGACAGTCAGGTCAGATCCCCACAAGTTTCAGAAGCAGTAACAACCACTGCACACCTTATGGAGCAATTAGATTTTTGACTCCATACCCTAAATGTTTACAGAATGGGACATAGCTTTATGTTTTGCTTTTACTTTTCAAGGGACTGACTGTACAAATTGCACTTAGAGGTCTAGTTTAAGATATTCTTCATGTACGGACAAGCCCAGAAGCCTGTATCAATCCTTTCTGGATGCCACACTSCTGAACCAGGTTGAACTTGATGCTGTAGAGACACAAGAGCTACAAGATGACAATGTTTTTATGTCACGCAACACAAGCACGTTGATGGCAATTGTGATGCTCAATATTCATTGTGGATGAATCATCTTGGAAGCCTGCAATAAACGGCCCTGCATCCAACACCCTCCCTTCTCTTGCTGTCTTCGGAACACGGTGTTAGAGGAAACAAACTGTTATGACTTTCATCTGTCACAGCTGATGAAGGAGCTCCTGGAAGCAGGGCAAGGGTTATCATTTGGGCATTTATGATCTGATAATCTGTTGGTAAATACTATGCAATGAGCAAGGCTGGACTGATAATAGGGAAAGATCACTGTAACCCACTGAGGCTTCCCTGCTCCCAAAGCCCTCTTCTCTCTTCCCTCTTCCAGCTTTCCCCTCTTTAAATACGTTGCTCCTCTCTCCCACCGCCATCGTCTGCTGTGCATATCCAGGACCATCTGGGGTTTTTTCCCCTGTGGCACATATGTCTGGGTTTTCTGCTTTCATGCAGTCATTTAGGCAAGTATGAGCACGGTCTCTAAGAGCTCCCCCCACATTTAGAAACTAAATCCTATTCATTAAAAGCTAAATCACTAAAGCCTGCCAAATTATTATCCCTGGAATATAGCGTGTCCCAGATTCTTCCTGGGCYGGACCTCTAACATCCTTTTCCTAGAGCTATATTCTTCAGGCACGTAAAGCTGTATTACTTTCAGGAGAGCTAAAATACCAACAAATTGTTTGAAGCAAGGGAAAAAACAATAGGCAGCATATTAAAAAACATCCTTAAGCAGCTTGACAGCTCTGGAATCACTGTGGGAGCCTAACAGTAGGGGACCATATTAAAAAAAAAAATAAAAAAAAAAGCAAATAAGCATAATATGCAAGTAAGACAGCCTTTTCTTTCAGTCTGCTAAAATGAAAAGTACATCTCTAATGCATCAACATTTTCCTACATTCATTGCATAGAAGACCTTCACTTAGTGATGTTAATTGTAGCATGTCAATTTATTCCTCAGTTCACAGTTCAGCAACTTTTTTTACTATCTCACATAGTTTCAAGTTGTAGTTAAGAGAAGTATTTTCTTTCCATTTTTGACTAGTACCTACTTGCTTGCTTAGAGTTTAGAATTTGAAACATCTCTCCTCATATTATGAAAATAATAGTCAAAGCTCACAGCCATTTCCAAGCACAAAGTCCTCTTCCAACAAGGAGACATTCGTAGGGAACACTGAATCAAAATGAACTTTTAGTACTGCTGTTCAGGCTGGTTTTCGTTATTACCAAGTACGTCCTAGTACTACAGCCTTCTTCCATGTTTCTTTGACCATTCCTATGGTCATCTATGCTATTATTTTTTTTTTAATTTTCTAACTTGGTAATATTTCTCTTAGTTAAATGGAAGGGGAAACTTCTTGTGCCTGTTAATGCACATCAGGATCCAGGCCCTTCATTGCTGATGCAAAACGGCATTTCGTTTTTCTCATTTGTTCCACCTCAGCAGATCTGCCGACCCAGACCTCACGTTTTGATTTAATTTAATGCCTCCAAGATAAACCCTGTCATTTGTAATAATTTGTAAACATTCATCTTTAAAATGCATCCAATCTGTCCTGCAGCCCTGTAAAGTATCTGCTAAACATTTTGCTTGAGCTGAGTTCATGGTGTTCTCCTCCGATAAGAGCTGCTGATACATTATATAAAGCTGACTTATTTCTTATCTCCATCAACATGGGTGTTGTTCAATTTCCAATTAAAAAACTGGGGCAGCAGCCACGCATCTGGCTGCAGAGAAGCAAACGGCTGGAAAACACGAATCCGACAGCTGGGCGATATCGTTGTCTGAAACAGGCAAGGGAACTCGTGGGGTAAAAATTATTAAAATTGAAAAAAAAAAAAGTCACCTACAATTTAGTGAGCTTTAGAAATGAGATTAAGCAGTTTCATTTGTCAGTCAGTAAATATTCACGAAACAGAGCAGCTGGTGCAAATTGTCTCAGCTGCAGACCAAAACAGCAGCCTTCCACATATGCCACAGGTATAAGAGACACCAACCAGCACCACTGKGACCCCACTGTTTGCTTCTGATGGGCTAGTAGATGCTCTCACTCTCACTGCTCATCCTAACTAATGGCCAGGCTCTATGGAGCGCTCTCTAGTACTCTGCTTGGCGTATGAGGAGCTCTCCATAGAGTATACAGTCCCAAGAGAAATGTTCGGGGGCTCTTCTTTGTCCAGAACTGGTTTTAGGTTACCCAGCAAGTCAGAGGAGCTGGTAAAGCAATAAGCACATCCTCCCCAGCCCGCCTCTGACTTTGCTCAGTTGCATCTCCTTTGTGCAGGCAAGTCTTTTGGGAAGGAAGCGTTTAAAATACTTCAGGACAAATCCTAAGGTGCTTCATGCTGTCACAGTTGCCTTCCCATCAGCAGATCTGGGCCTGCTGAGCCTATCTGAAAACCTGACTGCTCTGTGAGCTCTGGGTGCTTTCTCAAACCCATCTCCCTCCCCGGGGTACAAATCTGACCATGCCTCCCACATCACCGCTTTGGAGTGGGAACTTCCTTCACGGATCTGGATTTGCTRCTGAAACAAAGTAAAATCAAGCATTCCAGCTGCCTGTATTTCTAAAATGCTGTGAGACGTATCTGGAGTTTAATTGAACGGAAATAGGACCATAATGTAAGAGATCGTGTGTTACTTTCCAGAAATTAAGGAACTGTCAGGAATGGTATGCTACAGACACACATCTATGCGACATATCCATGGGATGTGATGTCCAAGAGATAAAATTATCACAGGAAAGCCAGGAAACTGTGGTAACATCAAGAGTCTAAGTTCCCCCCTGCCTGTTTCCTATGAAAATAACAGATCAACCACCTTGACTTGTATAACAGATTTACTGCTCTGGATATTCTCTCCATGTTGCACTTCCATCCTTGCCAAAATAAAAAGGGAAACTATAAACTCATCACCAAATACACTCAGTGACTCCTTTTGTCTTGCACAGCTGCTAGCGCATACAAATAACTTTCTTTAGTGTTTAGAAAAACTTATTTTTTTCAGTTTAAAAGATACCAAGCAGAAGAAAAAATACTGTATTTTTAAAGAGATATATAAGAGACAAAGGTAGTTTCAAAAATTAAGGCAGTTGGGACATTTTGTACATTAATTACTCAAAATCTATAGTGAGGTGGGTTACTGTCTATATGCGCTAATGGCTTTCAGGGTTTAATCTCTCATCAGTGGAACTCCTTTTGCCAAATCCCTAAGGGATTATGTAGTACTATGTTCTAATCACTTGACAAATTTCATTTATTTGAAACTGAAGCTGGATCCGAATTATATGGAACAGGTAGGAAGAATTCAAGGTAAGAAAACAAAACCTGACGCTGGATATTTTTATGAGGTACCTATTTGAATAGTTCAAAGATATTTAAAACAATGCTCCTTAGTAAGACATATTAGCTGTGTATACCTACAAAATACTCAAAATGCTTATAAATGATACACAACAGGTTCAAAGATAAACTGAGTCATGTAAAAGGGCAGGAGAAATTTCAATAATTTTGTTRCTGCTGTGTAATTTAACTCAAATTACCATTACAATTTGTACAACAGCCTGCTACACAAATGAAGAGCATTTATTTGGTGTAAATTATATGATGCAGAAACACTTAACAGTCCGCTGGTAGCTGCATTTACTCGCAGAAGTTTGGCGCTCCAGACCAAATAAATCACCTGAAACACTGGGCTTAATGAAGTACCTCTCCTACTGCACTGCCATTTTCTCATCTCCTCACAATTTCAGCATACAGCTTTTTCCATTAAGTAGCAATTCTGGTGATTAACACATCTCAAAGCCTAATGTTGCAAAACTCATCGGATTRCTCTCCTTTCCCGTAGCATAGGCAGACCTCTCCATGAAACAGAATTTGCCAGACAAAACCACAGCAAATGAAAAGAGATTTAAAATTAAAAGGAGCGTTTTGCACCAAACTAACTTGGTGAAGGTGGTGCGATATTATTGCCCATCATATGTTGTTATAGTCCCGGTCTCCCACACGACRTTGCAAGGCTCTGCTGCATGGCCAGGCTCAGGGAAAACATCACCTTGTGGCTCTGAAGAGGACACGGACATGGATGGACACACACACACACACATACACACACTCGATCTCTAAATCAAATTCTTCCCCTCCTAAAAAAAAAAAAAAAGAAAATGCAGCAATAATAAAGCTTTTTTGGCCAACCCCATTTCTGGTGAAGTTAGGAGAGGCTCAGAGCGAACTCATACAGCAGGCAGCAAGATCGCTGCTCTATTAATTTGCTGACAAGCCATAGGGCTTGGAGCCCCAGGAGCTCCAAGGCTCAGTAATGATTGTTTAAGAGCGGTTCTAAAAAGTGACAAAACTGGCCTGAATCTCTCCAAGCACCCTCCATGAAAAGATTTAAACAAGCTATTGTTAGACCTCTGGGTACCTTTTTTCTCTTGGCTTTGTTCTGCATTTTCCTCCGCTGCAGTTTCCATGGCTGGCTTCATACCATCCACCAAAAATGCTCGTCCCCCGCCCCCCCAGCGAGCACTTTTTCTCTTTGCCTCCTTTCTTACTCCCTTCCGCCTCCTATTTACAGCTGCGCTGATTGAGCGGCTCTGTTCTCCCCTACAGTGGATCACAGTCCTCTCCAAAACGCGGAAAGTCTTGTCAGCTTCAATTTCGCTCCGCTTACTGGTCCGCGGAGATCCGTGCCAGGAAACGCTCAGCCATACGTCACCGCAGACCCCGCTTATAAAATAGCCATTCTGCCTCCAATTGTGTCCTGGCTTTCTATGCCGCCGGGCCYGCCGTGCTCACCAGCCGGCCGGCCACCCCTTCCCGCTCTCCCCGTCTCCCGCTTCCCTCCGAGGACACCCGGCGAATGTTAATGGATTCTCCCGCCGGCGAAGGGGTTGGCGGCATCGGGAGGGGGAGATGTCGGGGAGGGCGAGGGGAGCCCCCGCGCGCCGCGCGGCTCAGCTGCGAGCTCGCCCCCCGCGCCCCTCTCCCAGCATGTCAGCGCACAATCGCCCCTCTCCCTTTCCCATGGGACCTTATTATCATGCTCCGCCGTTCCTGATTTATTCTGCGCGCTCCCAAGGAGCAGAGCTGAGGCGCGGGGGCAGCTTGGTTTGTTTGCTCTCCTTGCAGAGAGAGTTTGGCTCACGCAGGGCTAAGAGCCGTGTGAAAGCGGCGTCAAGTGAAGCACTGGCACAGATATAGGGGAAATGTAAACGCTTTCTCTTACTAGTCCATGCCACAGGGGTAAAAAAAAATAAATAAAAAAAATAAAAAAGGAGCAAAAGATCCAAGCAAGCAGAAAGGAAACAAGCGACCTGAAACGCATGTGTAATGCTGTGGAAAATGGTTAAGAAAACACAGCTTGGATTTTTATCGTAGGCTTGCCATTAGAGAMCTCAGCCTCCGTTTGAAAACGAGTGCACAGTTAAACACGTTTGATGACTACCTGAAATCTAGGCAGGCTTCAGCATGACCTAGAAGGCTTTTCCGAACTGGCTCCATAGGCAAAAAGGGCTGGACGTGTCTCTCTGTTGCATGGCACGCAGTGACGCAGGGTGGCAGGCAACGCTGTGCAGGGCCTTCATTTATCCTACAAGCCCCAAGACCAGCAGCACTGGAACACCGCATTGGGACTCATCAGTCCCATCACAGTGGCCTCACTGCCATAAGGCATGGGGCAGGTGTGCCCATGCAGACACCGTTCTCTGTTGCGTGGTGGAGCAACCCTGGAAAAAATTGACAGGTTTCCCTGCCTTAGCTAATGAAGTTGATTTCGCAAACATCGAAGATGCCTGGTGGGGATGCAGCAAAGGCTGAAGATGTTAAGACCTACACACTCCACATAATGGATCCAACAAAGAGAGCGTGAAGATGGAAGCAGTTAAAAGAATTTGACGGTGACAGAGCCCTGGAACAGGTTACCCAGGGAGGTTGTGCAGTCTCCTTCTCTGGAGATCTTCCAAACCCACCTGGATGCCGCCCTGTGCCCCGTGCTCTAGGTGTCCCTGCTGGAGCAGCGACATTTTGTTGTGTAATTTATCTCTATAGGTGCCTGAGGAAAAGCACCAGAACACTCAAATCCCACCTTTATCAAAAGTTCCATTTGCTTGCAAGAAATCAGTACATGATTCTCAGTTCTACTTCCCTCCCCATGGTCAAAACAGCAGCATTTGAGCAAAGCAACAAAAGCATCATGCTCCAGCTTCACTGGGAAGAGGTCTTGGACTCAACCCTCTCTGATACTAAGATTTCATATCACAGCATTAACAGACCTGAAGTCAAACACATGCCTAAAAAGCTTTCCTAAAGTCTAGCAGAAAGTCTGCAGCTCAAACACTCAGCTCACACGCACAGCTCACTTTTATTTGTTTTTCCACAGGCAATAAAAAGTTAATCTGCAGAGGGGATTAAGCTTCCTCGGGAACCAAGGAATGCTTCTCCAAGCTCCTTCTCCAGCACAGACACAGCAGCCCATCCACATATTTAAACCCCCACATAAACAAGACCTTGCACTGAAAAGATGCTTCTCCTTCAAGGAAGAAGTTGAAAGGTGAAATCACAGCTGATAATAGTCATCATAACACCTTCTGCCTTACTAAGAAACATTCAAAGGCTGCAATCATCAAGGAAAAAGAATTTCTTTAGATTTGGGGTAACAATTATATGAAAAAAATCTTTAGAGAGCATTTTTGCAAATAATAGGTAGAATTCTATTTTGTCCATTTATCTAATCCATAAAAATGGACTTCCATTTTTATATGATTTTTGCTTATTTCAACAAGGTCTAAAAGTTTAAAAGATTTAAAAGGTTGAAACCTCTCTTCCTCCTAATTCAGTTACAGAAAGTCTACTCAAAAACTAATAGAAGGTGGCATAGCATTTATAGAATTATTAATATAAGTATGTAGAAAACACAACCATTATCTGGAACTTCCTTTCTTTTATGCTGAAAATAGATTCAACACAGCCTTCAATTTACAAATTGTCCTTCCAGGAACCTGGTAAAGAACCACTCCACTTTGTTTCAGCGAGATCTATTCATTCAAATCACTGCACATTTTCCTGCTTGCAAGTAAAATCTGTTAGGTGAGATCAAGATTTTAAAGCAGACATTTTATTAACACAAAACTAACAAGTGGAGAGCTGACTTTCTCCCAGGATAACCCTCCCTAAGCAGCCATGGAAGAAATAAGTACACAATACCATAAGAAGGCATTAACCACACACAAACTTGAACTGAAGACTTCAAAAGCCATCAATCTGAACCATTCAAAAGCATTCATTCTACCCACTAAATCATCCACTAAAAGCTTTAAGTGATGCGTGAGAGTGAAGTTCTCCCTCACTTCTCACTGCTCTCCAGATTGCTGGAAAATATGTGTTTTAAGTAGCTACTTATTTAAGTCATTTCTTAACCTTCAACCTCTGTCCCATCAGTAATAAGCACGTGGATAGAATAAACCATACAGTTTCCTGCAGTGCTCCACTACTGCACCTAGTACAGACATCAGCCTGCAAGTCATCTCAGCCAACACTCCCTTTCTTCATCAGCTTTATCTAATTATCCTTTTCATATAAACTGATGAACCAGGGAGACATCAGGAGGAAAAAAAAAAAAAAAAACACTCAAAGTATAATATTTAACAAAAATCTCCTGTAAAGACCAGGATGATCAGATATGTAGGGACTGGAGAAGATGGCTAGTTACATGAGTTACATGTCAGGAGTTACATGTCAGACCTCTCTGCTCTATTTGCAGATCATAATTAAAATGAATATCGGGTGCAGGGCTGTAGACTGAGGGATTCTGCAGCGAATGCACAGCTCTAAGCTCATGGTCAAATTTCAGAAGGAAAAGCAATGGAGCAGAGTATGTGACGGCATGGCAGACCGAGTGATAATCACTGCAAAGTAGCCTTAAAAAATGATTTTAAAATCTATTTTATCTAGGTTTTAAAAATATCTCATTATTTTTCTCTGTCAAGTGGCTAAATTGCACAAGTTTTAAAAAACAAGTATCCAATTCTGTTCATGTGCCCACTCGTTTGGAACCACCTGTCTTTAATCACTGAATCTAGTTTACAATCCTGAAGGTTAAGGAGCTCTATCATCACTTAAAGAAAACTCTTTAGAGGCATTAATGAGATGAATACACATTGCCATTTCTACAGAGTCTTGATAGAGCTCTAAAACAAATATTTTTTCACATAGTTAAGAACAATTTCAGATTATTCTATCAAACTAGAGACTTTGAAGGTAAAATTCTGAGACTGCCCTTCAAGTTAGACTGACAAGTATTCCAAACAACCAATTTTAAGGAAAACTGACAGCATACATTTTTAAGGAAATTTCAAGGCAATGAAGAGGTAGTACATGCAGCTATTTGGTTATTTCTCAACATTATTGCTTATGTTCAGACCAGTTTTAGACCACTTACCTAGACGTTAGAAAAAAAAAAAAAAACACAAAAGCCTCAATTCTTACATAAGTAGGGAATTTTTTTAATATGGATAAATTCAAAGCATGGGAACATGCTTTTAGTTGTGCAGCAGTATACACCTGTGAATATAAAAAAAAAGGAAAAAAAACAAAACAACAACAACAACAACCACCACCACACCACTGTGTCTCCTTCTTTCAGAAATAATTGATTGGAAAATTAAATCATAAGTAATAGACTTGGGAATGAATACCAGAAGAAAAACTGTGCTTTCAACACCATACAAGATACAATTTGCAGTCAAAGAAAATCACAGAGCTGGTTGATACAGGTGGTTCAAGGGAGGGAGCAGAGCATAACTCTGTAAAGGTGCCACTCCTGGGACCTTCTTAATAGAGCCATGCGAGGATAGCAATAACTGCTGTTAAGGTGAATGCCTGGCTGAAAGCAAGCAGCAAAATAGACATCATTCAGTTGTCAGGTTTCATACATTTATTTCCCTGCCTGACCCGCAAGATACTAGTTGGACCACATCACATCAGTCAGTCACAGTCATTTTTTTTTTCCCCACCTGAAAAGGACAAAAAAAGTATTTTCTAAGAATTTCTTGTGTGGACCCAATGTTTTCTCTTAGCAAAAGAACAGTTGAAGAAAACTCAAATCTCAGGCCAAATCCTGCCGCTTTTGCACATCTACAGTTCCCACTGAACTGAAAAAAGAAAAGCAAGCTGAAGAACAATCACTGCCAAACACAAGTACACTTTGCATTCGCATTTATGCTCCTGCAGTCAACTGCGAAGTCATATTCTGGAGGATGTAATACAGGCTGAAAAAAACAAAATGGTAGGAAAACTAGGTACTGCAAAAGTTTAGTGGACTCCCTCCTGTTCTCAGCCTATAATGATACCCCTAAGATAGCAAAATGCAGAGGCTTTAAACACACACACACACACACACACACACACACACACACACACACACACACACACATATATATTTATAGGAAAGTTTGGGTAATAGGCTTCATTTAATGAGAAAACAGTTTAGGGCACTGGAAAGATTCATAAGCAATGAATAGCCTGAATCCAGAACGTACATGGATGGCTAACCTTAATTTGGAACATAAAGGGGGAGGAATAAAAGCTGTAGAATGAATAGCTGGTTCTATATGGCTTTTTTGGTAGCTAAACCTCTGAGTCTCATCAAGTCTTATTCTCAAAATAGTATCAAATGGCAGAGATGTGAATGCTACCAAAGAAAATAGCCCCAAGAGCTGCAATCAAAGCTACAATGAAAGCAAAAGTTAGTGATGTTCTCAAGAAGCTGAGAGATCCATTTGTACTTTAGAAATGTGGTAACACATCACATGTCTTAGATATTACTCTCCACTTCCTAAGTGTTGGCTTTAATAAGGGATTTTGAGGAATAAGAACTGTAGACACTATTTAGTGAATAGACATACGGAAAACAATTCAGAACCCTGACAAATGGAACAAAGGAATGCCACTAAAATCAGGATGAAAATCTATGAAGAAAAGTTATAAAAGCAAAAATAAAGTAGGCTACATTTAAAAGCGGCATGGGAGCTACAACACTTCCTGTTTCACTCTAGAACGACTGCTCCTGGAGTTGCGCCATGTTCTTGGCATTCTCAACCAGAAGCAAGCTGACAAATTGGAGGCCATTCATGTTACAGCTAAAAGAGCATGAGAAAAATAAGGCTATATTAAAAAAAAAAGGAATAAAAAGCTGAATGAAAATTTCAGAGAAGGGAGGAACAACCTCTAAACATTCACAGAGTATAAATAAATATCAAGGAGTGAAAAAATACTTTAATATAATAAAGTGAGGATGTAGCTGAAAGCAAAAATTTTAGGCAAACTTCCTGACATCAAACAAATCTCTAAAGGAAACAGTGAAATCTTCTTTCCTACGGGACTTTTAAAACATAGACCAGAAAGTAATGGATCCTTGGAAGAGAAGATAGATTCTGGCAGAACATACTGCTTGCTGTAATAGGACTGGAAATTGTGTCACAGGATGAATAGTTACTACCTTGTAGCCACTTGTCCTATGTTTGCAGAATGTTTTACTACAAATAATGAAAACAAAGGCAATCACATCCTTACATTTATGCACTGACAAGGGTTATCAGAGGCCTTTTTGGCCTCTGATAACAAACTAGGAAAAAAAAAGCCCAAGGAAACCCCCGCATCTCCACTAGAAGTAGCTTTCATTCAACAAGCAATGCCAGCCTTGATGGTCTTCTTCAGTTTCTGCTTCAGTCTAACTCACAGCATGTTCTCTGGCAATATTTAATTTCCTACAACTGCAACAGATGGCCAGTTTTAAGGGCTTTAAATTCAAAACTATACAGCAATGCAAGGCTTTGGGTAAACCAAACATATATCTATTTCCTGTCCATGCAACTGTAACACCCTCACATACATGACTAACATACAAAGTCAGTTCAAAAGTGTTTCAAACACAGATCTTCTCCTCCACCATCTCCACCATTTTAAGGGCTAAAGTCTAAATTTTGGCCCATATACCATCCTTTCTTTTTCTTTTTCTTCTKTTTTTCTTTTTTGGTTCTCTATGACACCTTKATAACAGAGGAGGCTGTCAGCTCTTTTGCTGATTTCTCCATCCCTCTCCTCTCCATGTGCAAACATGCAGTAACAAGACACTGCAGTGCAGCAGAACATCAAGTTGAGGATCATTTGCTTTCCTTCCCTAAATCTTGCATTTATGGACAAGTAAAACAACTTAGCTTACCCATGTCTGCTGCCATCTCAGGAAAGCATGTGTTCCTAAACACTTGAACATACTGAAATAGCATCCTGGATATTTAYGCCACATTTACTATCAAATCTACATGAATACCTCCTGTACTTGCATAACTTAAGAACTATTTCTATGGAAGGTTTAGAAGACAGCAATGGTATCACACTCCTGCTAACTAGGCTGCTTAGCTTCAAAGCACATGAGAGGGATGTTTGAGATGGGATCAGAATTGAGTGTCTACCTTTTGGACTTTACATACCCACATACATATGTGTCTAAACTTCAGTGAGCTCAGCCTTGATACAAACTTCTTCTCCTGTTCCACAAAGTGGAATTTAATCAGATAAGCCCATATTAATTTTATACCCAGTTCTGATTTTGAAAATTGCCCTCCCACTCTTTGCATAGACTTCACCATCCCACTTACAATCTCTCATCTATTCAGTACTCGTTTTGTTCTTCAGTCTTGGCTTCAGCCTAGTCTTTCCATAAAGCATGGAAGAGGCAGGGCAATATAAAGAAGTACAAAATCTTACTGTTCCTCAAAAAGCAGCCAGAGGTGCTCATTATAAAAAAAGCTRTCCTACACTGGAGGAGGGTAAGAAGACAGAGGTGAAAATACCTCTCGAATCTCTTGAGGAATATCCCACATATATTGCACATATGCATAGGATTTCTTTGGCAGAGCTAAACCATGCACACGCCTCCGTAAACCAAGCTACCTGCTCATCTAGCCACCGTGGGGCAAAAGACCCCACCAGCCACTGGTGGCTGTGTCGGACTTCAACAGGTCTCAACTTCCACCCATGGGTTACTGGCCAACTGTCCTTGTAGGAAAGTACCTRCAACCTGGCAGCAAAATGTTCTGAAAAGAAAGCATCAGAATAACAACTAGTACAAGGTACTAAAATTCAGCATTTAAAATCTTCACAGCTTGTAAGGGATTGTCAGTTCAACTATTTTGCTGTTMTAGAACATTCTGGTTTCAATGGAATTAAACTATAGTTTGGGAAGGATCCTGGCCTGCTTCTGCTAAGCAGCCACAGCCTGCCTGTCACATTGCAAACATACTGGTTGTTGGCATACATGAGACTAGTCATGAAATCCTCAGTCAAGACACTAACTAAAAGGCTCCCAATTAATGACTGTGCTCTTCACAAGTGCATATATCCTCATTAGGAAAGCAAGAGGCCACTAACAAGTTCCACTTTGAAGGTGTCCAATTAACTCATCAACTAAATCTGTGCCAGGCAACTTCAGCTACTGAGTGTTAGCTTTCCCAGTTCCCCTCATTCTGGTTGGTCCAATTGGGATCCCAATTGTGTACAAAGGAATTGCTCTTTCTGAACATTACCATGCCTTTGAGATGGGACAACAATCAACAGCTACTGAAGTGTTTAACTGGTCTTTCACTTACACATGTAGAAAGTTAAGYGTGCACTTGGGAAGTTAAACATAATTTAAAAAAAATAAAACAAAAAACCCCAAAACACAAACAAGCAAACAAAAAAATCCCACTCTCTCCCACCTTATAAGCGGGGAATGACTTAACCCAACACAGCAAGTGCTTTTGGAGCTGAGTCTGGATCATGCCAGACCTACATTTTGGTGCTGCACCTCATGAGTGGATGATGTTTCATACACACAGAAGTAGATGCAGGAGAAAAGTGCTATCGTGTGGGTTAAGGACAAAGTAGCAGCTTTTGGTCCAAATTCCCAGATAGACTTTAAAGTAAAAACCTTTATTTGTGACAGTATTTGGCCAGTATGCGTTTCCAACACTTTGTCCTGGGTTTTTTTTTTTGGGGTTTTTTTTTGTTGTTGTTGTTTTTTTTTTTTAAAAAACGATCCCAAGCTTGGAGCCTTTCAGTTGTTTAGTGGGAAAGGCCACTGTGCAGCCCAGCAAGCTGCAGGCACAGAGAAGCGGTGTTGGAGTCAGCACAAAGAAGGGCTTTCATGGAGGCCAGCATTGGCCTTAATGCAGCCAGGCTCCCTCTCCGGCCCCGGAGAAGGGCTTGTTCCAAGGAGCGAGCTGGAGGGCTCCCTGCCTCTGCAATGGTGGGGTGCAGGGTAACACCAGCTGGGTCAGCCCAGCCAAAACTCACTGCTTCAAAYGGTGAAAAGCCACCGTGCTTCAGCATGCGTCTGCCCTTTTAGCATGCACTTTTCTTCATCTGTTCCTTGGACARGTTTTTTATTTTTACATTCACATTTTATTTATTATTTTATTTTTCACATTTTATTRACATTTCACATTCACATTTTATTTAGGCACATTTTTAACCCTCTCTCTTTCACTTAGGGCTTCCTAAGACTAAGCACCGAGCATTGCCGCTATGTATTTACTCTGGAAACCCTTGTGCTCACTGTTCACATTGGCACTGGGCATTTTTATGCAAAATGCAGCAATCCTCACTGCAGTGACACTGCAGACACATCCTGTTTCTCTGTCTCACCACTCCTGATTCCTGAAGTATCACCATCTGCTCCCTGATTTTCTCCACCATTTGGAGAGGAAGCAAAAGGAGCTAACAGACTGGGGGGAAATAGAAAGGAGATTGGTTAATTAAAGATAAAAAAAATAAATGAATAAATGAATAAATAAATAAATAAGGATGTTGTGGAAAACACAACATCTAAATTCTGGCTCAGATTCTCTCTTTGGTCCATAGCAGAAYGTGGCATCTCTGTATCAAGCCTGCTCACTGCCAGTGACGTGATCCAAGGTGCRCTGCTTGACTTGAGACAGAGATCTTCTCATTGCAGATCACAGACCTGCCCCACTGGCTACAGAAAAATATCTTCTCAGCTTCTCAAGTCTAAGCAAAATCAACTGATTCAGGTTGCCTGTCCACCGCTTTATTAGTATAAATAAGAAACTGAAGACCAATTGTTGCTTTAGAAGTATTTTTAAACACATAATTCCAGTTGTGGTTCTGAAAAATAATTTAAGCTAATTGTTGTCTTCAGCATGCTTCAATTGCAACACATACTTCTATTGCATAGGAAACATCACAGATTGCAAATGCAATCAAAATCACATTTACTTAGTTTAATTTGCCATTAGTATACTGCAGGTTTACTAGCACTAACATCTCATTCCCTTCTCAAAGCATTTCCAAGCAAATACCACACAACATCATTGGAACCTTGACCCATTTAACTCAAATTCTTTGCAGTAAAGCAAAATTAGGACCTACTAAAAAGAAAACAAAAATCTAATTTTCTGAGGTAACTAGAACAGTTGAGTGACTCTACTTCCAGACCGACATGATCATACTGAGATAAAATCTAGTGCAATTTGAAGATGGTGCAGTAAGCTTTAAGAAGGAAAAAAGAAGATCTGTTTATATATATATATATAATGCAATATTTGAAGTGCAGTGCTTATACATTTTTAACATGTATCAAATACTGATGAACACATTTATTTATATGCTTATAAGCTGAAATAAGTTACAGCGGATCAAGTAACATTTCACAGCGCTTCTTGCCTCAGTGCTGCATGGCTACCCCCATCACCATCCTGCAAGTACTACCAGCTTGTAAAGGTAAGTGTAAAGGTAAGTGCTAGAGGCTTAATTGGGAAAAATCAGTTGTTAAAAAAAAAAAAAAAAAAAAAAAAACCACACCCCACAAGCCACTTTCCTATACACTGAGCATTCTCTTGCATAAGACCAGCAGAAAGTCACTGCCTACAATAGGTGCATAGGGGTATTTATCCTGTTGCACCCCCAATGGGAGACCTACAGTGGGTGATTCCCACCCGGAGCGCTGCCTGCAAGTTGTACCCTATGTCCTCCTCCCGAAACTGGGGAGCCCGGCGGGTTGCCCTGGGAAGGCGGGTGCCTGAGCGCAGCCACGGGCCGCCACGGGTGACCGGGTCCAGTCAATGACAAACGTTCGCACTCCCACTGTGCCGGCCCYTCTCCAGGCTCCCCGCTTTCATCATCCCTCATATCTCAGCTATGACAGGGCTGTAGGGGCTCCTGATGGGAAATGTGCTCCGAATTAGCATACTCGGTACAATGCGGGCATTGAACGGCTGCATTTTCTAAGTCTAAACAAAAGGAGCCTGGCTGCTTTTAGCAACGCTGCTTGAAGTTTGATTATCTCTATTTGCCGGCTTATTTAACCAATTTTCAATCTATCTAAATAGAAGAGTGCACAACAGGTGAAATCATTTTAGTAAATCATATCATCTGATACGTTTTGGGCTCAAAGGCGTTCTTTGAATGTGACAAAGAGCAATAGCACTTTATCTGCACACTGTTTTCCGTGAACCACGTGCACAAGCCCACCCACAGGAGAGTTTTCCTGGCTTCCCCCCAGCGCTCGCACTGCAGACAGGTGCCCGTCATCAGGGATTTCACAACTAAAGCCCAGCAGGGATACTGGCTTCTGCTCAGCTCAATCTCTCGCCTGTACAAGGGACACACTGTAGAAAACACTAATTTTCAATGAGCAACCCAACTACTATATTGCAGGGAAAAAAACAAAATAACCCCATCCCTGCAATCATCCTTTGCTTCAGCTGGAGGGTTATGAATGGTAGATCTGCATCTCAGAAGTGCACCCTGTATGAAATGGATTCAAATTAGAAAGCGAATAGCCATTTGCCAGGAAAAGGAGGAAGAAGATGGAAATGACACTAATTCAATACAGGGAGGGCAGGAGAACAAAGCACTACCATATTTAAACATCTTTGGGAAACAACTGCTAGGAGAACCAATCTACTCCAGCTCAGTGTGCTGGGCTGTAATTGCTCATTATCACAGCAAGACGATCAGGCAGATAGTCTGTGGCTTTCTTGGTTAGGAGGCCTATCTGCCTTCAACCTCCCCAATGTTAAAGAGATTTTTCTCTGAGAAGGAAGACTATTCCATCAAAGCATTTCTCTGAAGCTTTTTTTTTTTCCCCTCTCCAAGATTTCTGAAGAATTTATGTAATCTTCTATATGCAGCACAGCCAAGAACAAAAATCATGCTCCTTAACAGCATGGGATTACAGCAGAAAAGCAGAATGGCAATGAGCTTCCAGGCAGCTATAAAGCGAGAGGGATCCAAAGCAGTTCAGAAAGCAAAACTAAAAACTGCAGCCCAGCTTTGTAGGAGTCTTGCAGGAGAAATGCCTAGTTTGTTCAGACTTATTTCCTGCTCTATTTCAGGAAATTTTCCTGGGGGCTCAGATCTACCTGCCTTCCTTGCGTTCTTTAGTAGCTATGCTAACAGACTCTGCTGTACTAGACTTAATGGCCATTTCTAATCTCACSGTGTGCCAACCATCCTTTAGTGTGCCCGTCTCATGATTTTTGCAATTCTGCACTGCTTTGCACAAGAGGTATTTATTCCAGGCGCATATTCCCATCAGAATCATGGTATTCCTGGAGCAGAGATAAGACTGTCTCCATGATAAAATGGCTAAGGTCTGACCACAGCCATATTCTTGCCTTCTATAGAGGCTATTAGACCATTTTTACCCAAGCATCCTTATCAGTGCTGAGCACCATCCATGAGTCACCTGGTTGCTGACCCACATTTTCCTCCAATGCACCAACTCAAGCCTTGGCAGCAATGAGGCCTCTTTCCTTCAGGGACGCTTTGTTACTGTCTCAAGTAGTCAGCCAGCCACTTTAAGCTATCCATTTGCTATGCTGGGGGGCACACATGCTTCGATGATGACTTTCTGATCAAAGGGGCTAAAAGAAATCTGTCTGGAAAGCTCTCTGTGTTGGCAGTATTTGGCAGTATTTCTCTCTCACTGTCYGTAAATTGCCTTTAAATAGTGAAAATGCATTTTCCCACACTTGGAGGTGCTTCACAACTTGGTGTCATGATAGTGCACAAGAACTCCTTCACATTATCACAGAAAAGTCTTACATTAAAGCAACAGGGGAGGGGAGGCTTTCAGAGGCCTATATTCAGTCATTAGCACACGAATTAGAGCAATAAAGTAGCCTTCGTGGGAGACAGAGTAAGTAAATGTCARAGTGGCCATCAAATTTAACCAGCCTTACCTAGGATGAGCAAAATTTCACTTGGCAAACCCTTTTTGAGGTGAGCCCTTTAAATGAATTTCATCAACAGTTAGGATAGCCTGGCATCCTAATGGCAATGGGCTGCAGCTGCATTTGCAAAGGGCTGCACTTCTGTGGTGCCTGGGCTACCACAGGGCTCTCAGGTCATAAACAGGCAGCAGAAGAATTGTCCACCTCAAAGGTCCAGTAAGCTCGGCAGCAGCAGTACAGGTTTCTTACAAATGGGGTCTACCCCCTGGAATCTTAGGTAATAGGCATAAAAACAGAAGGCCAAGAAGGAAAAAAAAAAAAAAAAAAATCAAAGGTCCAGTAAGCTCGGCAGCAGCAGTACAGGTTTCTTACAAATGGGGTCTACCCCCTGGAATCTTAGGTAATAGGCATAAAAACAGAAGGCCAAGAAGGAAAAAAAAAAAAAAAAAAAAGGAAAAAAAATCCACTGATTAGGACATGTTAAACCATATCTGTGAAATTGCTCTTTGGGTTAGATGGAGTGAAGCGGAGAAAAGCCATGAAAAGAGGCAAATAAAAGTAAAATACTGTGTTTAGTACTGCAAATGCCTCTCCTCATTCCCAAATTTGACCATGGTATGCTACCACAATTTTTATCAAAAGCTTATTAAATTCCTAATCAGCCAAGGAAACATTCTCAAATTCCAGTTATTCTTCATATTCACTAGGTTAAGACAAACTAAAAATACACAGCATACGCCCCCACCCATTGCAACAATCTGGTACAGAGCAGCATCCKACAAGCAACGGCAGCGATCTTCCTTTCTAGATGCACCAAAGGCCGTCACACTGAATTCTTGTGTGATGAGGTAGGACTTACAAGACCTACCAATCTTGTAAATGTTTTTACAGATCACTACAGGATCTTCACAACTGAACCATAGCAGTATTGCTAACAAAGGCTCCCTCCCTTGCTTTATTCTTAGACTTCAACAGGAATGATATTCAGGCTACAACAAAGCCATGATCATTACATTTGTTTTTGCATAATGAGTCACCATCTATCTCAAACAAAACTATCTTTCACCTCCACATTGAATAAATGCTATTAACTTTTCTAGTATTAACTTTTCCACCTACCACCATTCTCTTTTCTGCAAGTGAACAACATACAAGTATCTCAGAATGAGTTTTGCAACGGATTTTAGTGAGAACAGAAAGCAATAGATAAAGTTCGTGACATATTCTCTCTGGAGATATTCTCTCAGGAATAGTTTCTGGCCTCTATATTCATCCCAAGCTATAATAAAAAACAAGCAAACAAAACAACCTATTGGCACTGAAACAGAGATGGATTTATTATGAAGTGGGACAAGTCCCACACTTCTCCTTTCCTAGCCTTTTAATTCAGTGTAAAATAACCAATTTCCYAAATTGTTACTATTCTCACTGCTTTCTAAACAATTCCCTGAGGTGTGGAATCTGTCTGAAGGTATTGAGTTAAGGTAGAGGTGATTCTGAGTCAATTCAGCATGTGATTGAAGCTTGCTCAAGTTCTTGCTCTAAATGCAAGTGCTTCAATACCCATTCCTGTTAAAGCGTCCTGAGCTCCCAAGATTATCCTGAGACAGAGGCACAGGGCACCAGAAAATAGAAGACTTCAAGTSAAGTCTGGACAGCTTCAAACACCAAACACCAAGGCTTGTCCAACTGCTACACCAACACAGGTACGCCCTACTCTGCAGGCTGCCTACAGATGCTGATAGCCATATCTAATCTGGCTTAATGGTGCTCATGGGTGGTACGCAGTGAGGCTAACCAGAACAGGATGCTCATTCACCCATGATTTTAGAAGGATTTAGGAGACTTACCATTAAAATTAATGGAATATGCAGACATAGTCCTAGCATGACACAACCAAATCAAAACCAGTCATACTGTGTGATMTTCCATAGATTGCCTGAATTACACCTACATCCAGCAATCTTGTCACAGAAACAATGCACATCTATAGGGGTGTCCAAGGACTGCCTGGGGAGCGAGTGCAGGTTGGCTTAGAGCAGAGCATGGAAGAGCATTTCCATGTTGCATCCTACATGGGGCTGACAGAGCTATGCCTGCACCAAGGCCATCACTCTCAGTCTTTGAAGTTCTCCACATGGCAAAGAATCAGCCACAGGCCCCAAGCATGCAGCACAAGCTGATCCCAAATTGAGGAGGAGAGAAATACATTTTTAGAGAGTAGTTTCCTCATAGAAATGCATCTCTGAAGCATGCAGCTGTAGAAATGTTCATGTGCCCATGTACTTAAAAATATGCTTAATCCTTCTCTTCTCAAATTACTCTTCCTAAGTATCACCACGGATGTTTACAAAAGTTCTTCTTTCTCCCCAACAGTTCAAATGAAAATGCTTCAATGCAGTTCAAAGGAAAAGCAAGATAGGCCTGTTTAGCCTGGAAGAGACTGTGAGGTGATCTTATGGACATGTACATTCTCCCCTCAGGTATTTGTAAAGAGGATGCGGTCAAGCTCYTCCCAGTGGCGGCCAGTGATAGGACAAGGGGTAATGGGTGTAAATTGAAACCTGTGTAATCTGAATGGGTGTAACCTGAAATAGGTAAGGGCGTAACCTAAAACACAAAGTTCCATCTCCATGTGAGGAGGAACTTCTTCACTGTGAGGGTGACAGAGCCCTGGCACAGGCTGCCCAGGGAGGCTGTGGAGTCTCCTTCTCTGGAGATCTTCAAAACTCATGTGGAAGTGACCCTGTGCTCTGGGTGTCCTTGCTGGAGCAGGGGGGTTGGATTAGATGATCTCTAAAGGTCCTTTCCAACCTCCACCATTCTGTGATTCTATGCCTCATATGAACAAAGCAAAGTATTCCAAGAACAGCAATTAAATCTTTGAGATTATCTACAAAATTAACCTCAAGGATATTTTCCCAGATTTTGAACCATCTCATGTAGACAGATCAGTTCATTCTGACAATTATTCTGCAAGATTTTTCTTCAAGACTCAAAATACCTACTAACAATATACAGTTTTAACGTTTAGCTCATCTAAGTCAAATCATTATTATAAATATCTTGTGCAAGTAAGCCCTCTGCAATCCCACACTGAAGAAAAGCAAGCAAACAAACAGAAAAACCCACAAGCATATATAAAGGTGAGCAAATAACCAGGACTGCAACATAGATGGAAGAAATAAAAACAACTATTTCCATCTTAAAAATGTTTGTAATTTCCTCTACCCAACCTGTCATTTTCTTTTAAAAAGCCTTTGCTTCTCAGGGCACAGTGTCAGACTTGGAGAAAGAAATTCTGTTCCTGTATAAAAGGAATTTCTAACTCCCTCTCACCTTTGGACCACATTTCAGCCTAAATTTGAACCTTCTGCTGCTATAGAAAATAGTTGATATTGCACATGGAGGAATGAGATCAGTGGGAAAAATCTGTTTATGCTTGGAAGCATATAATTACAGTTACAGTGTTGCAAAATAACTGAAATACATGAAGTGAACAGATTGTCTCATTTTCTTTAGATACTTCACAAATGCAAGACAGGCATATTTCACTTTTTAATGTATAAGCTAGGCCAGAAAAAATGCCATGACAAACATTAAGAAAAATCACTTAGTGATCACTTAATTGTAATCACTACTAATCACTTAATATGTGCCTGGATTTACAGCTAGACTCTCTAAATTACAGAGGCAAATTAAATGCAACAGGTATCTTTAAATATATCAAATTACCTGAACAAAAAAGGTTATCAATTATAACAGGCTAGCATTCACATGTGCTACATCTTTTAGGAGCAGGAAAGTTACTTTGAAGTTATCCCCAAAGAACATTTCAGTAATTCTCAGGATTTTTAGGTGAGCTATTTATTCTTTGATGCATTATTTTTGAAACTTTGTGAGAGTTTCCTAAACTTTTCAACTGTTTGACCACTTACTAACTTCTAATCCAATTCACCACCTGTGGGCAGTGCTCATTATTCTCTGTATTAAAAACTTGCAATTCAATTTCAGTTGCCTAACCAAACCTTGGCAAGGGAAATATAAATCAGTACCTGAACCAAGCAACACTGGTTACATTTCCATTTCATTTCCGTACCAAGCTCACATGGAGGCTGGCTTCTGAATAGCTCTGGTATCATTTACCATTTATTTATTTTTGCGTCTAAATACAACATCAGAAGCACAACCAGCACAGGTCTCAACACTTGCAGTTCTGAAATGCTTCTTTGTTATTGTAAATTGCTTCCATTTTCAGAAGTAGATTTTATGTTGCAAGTGAATTCAGCCTCAACAAAGTTCCTTTCTAAGAGAGTGTGGGACAGAGCCAGAGGCAAATGGAAATGTCGTTTTAGAAGTGAGGGGTTTAAGAACTGTACAAAATACCCACCCATCAGGGACAAAAATGAGAGGCTATAACATTGCATTTAAACACTGGCCATCACCAAATACTCACTCATTAGCGTTTCTCTGGAATTCCTCTCTTTTTTGCGAAGTTTTGGGCTCTTGCCTTCMCAGTAGCCGTGCTTTGCTACAACATGATATGCCTGAAAGTCCCTCTGCCCGCTTCTACTGACACAGTCATAATTATCCCACTCGCATTTTCACACAGTTTGAATGCACACATTGTGAGCCTCCTCTGCCTCCACCGCGCCGCTGCTGCGCTGTGTGCAGCACCCATTTTGTTGCAGATTATAAAAAGCCCTAGTGGATTCTGAAGCAGCTAAAAGGTAGTGATCAGTATATGGGAAGTGTGGGAAATTTGATTCAGGAAGTGAGTCTCARTTGTGGAAGTAACTGATAAACAGGGGAGAAGATTCAAACAATACTGAGGTTGGGTTTTCCTTTTAAAGTTGTGCATAAAGCTGAAACCTCAAGAAAACTGCAAGAAACTTGGATTTTGGACCTTAACAGATGGCTCTATCTTCAAATATAGGAGACCTTCCTACACAAAATGAAGGCTGCTGGCACATGATATGTGGGTAGAAGGATTTTTCTAGGTATTTTCCTGGGAACCTGTAGATCCAAGCTGTGGAACAGCAGCATAGGAAAAAYGCAGGGAATAAAAAGAAAAGGAAAGAAAACCCCCCAACCCCATAAAGCTGAGAAGAAAGAGGAAAGAAGGAAGCACCAGCCACAGAAGCAGCAGTGAGAGCAACACAGCACAGAGGAGTATAAAGAGTGTTGCACACAGCACCAGCTGGTGAAGCTAATGTCCCCAAGGGTCCAGGTCACTGCACTRACCACTGCTCCCAAATAGGAGAAATACAGACTAAAACAGGCTTGAGACCATTTCAGGAACCCAAACCTGCGTCTTCGCCATCAAGGCAGCAACTACCAGCAGCTGTTTTCACGGCCACAGATCCCTCCTCATCTGTGTCGAGCTGTGGGGTCGCTTTCTTTGTCTCCCTCCCTGCTAATTCCCCCTCGCCCCCCTGTTTTTCCAGGCTGTACTTAATCCCACAGGAAGCCTTGCTCTCCCAAGAAGAAGGGTGCTTCTGTGTGTAATCTCCAGACAGCAGCTGTGACCCCAGCACCCAGAAAGGGGATCATTGTGCAGAGCTGCCGCATTAGGGCTGCACTTCCCCTCTCCCCCATGCATTTGAGGCCCGATGGAAGCGCGCTGTGAGTTTAGGCGCRCGCGCTGCCAGCAGCAATTTTCTCCAGCAGCTGTGGGGAGCTCGTCCCTTCCTCCTCCATTGCAGGCTACAGTCATTTTTTTTTTTTTATAATTTTCTTTTTATTTTATTATTTTGCATTTCAAGGGATTGACCATCCCACCTGCTAACATAACAGCGCTTGTTGTGTGCTCAGTCCTCAAGGCTATRGCAGTATTACTGAAAAGTCACTTTGTCCCTTTTTTTTTTTTTTTTTAWTGTGCAGAAATACTAAACAGCTGTGCTTTTTCATGGTCCTTTTGTGCAAGAGAGTGGCCCAAAGACAATACTAAATTCAAAGATACTAAAGCCAGGGTCTGGGAGGAAGAGAAAGAAAAAAAAAGAATAAAATAATACTAAAAAAGTTTCCTTCCCCCCCCCCCTTCATTTTACACTTTGTCAGCACCAGCCAGTAAAGCAAGAGGCATTATTTTAAGGTAGAAGAATTTTAACAGCCTAATCATTCATGGCAGGCTTATCAGGCTTCTAGCATAGTCAGCCCTTATTATCCTGACACAAGATAAACTTATGTAACTGCACCAAATGTGCTAATTGATGGGATAACAGCGTAGCTGTTGAGTTCAGCCTACTGTACTTTGTTTCAAAGCATGGCTATTTCCCATACTCTTGGCCAGGCGTTTGGTGTGCAAACACTATTAAAAGCCTTCAAGTGGAATTCAATATATTGAAAGTAACTAAAGTGCACTGGATCGAGTAACAAAACATGCTATTGCAGAATAGCACAAAAAGAAAAATAATGGATTTGAATGCTAGCAATATTGAGACAAGTAATATCTCTTCAGTTTTYGGTGTAATTAGGTCAGAAAAAGAACATAAAAATGGTTCAAAATCATTACAAGTAGCCACAATCTTTCCTGTCTTCTCACAAAAATCCCTACCTTTGGAGCTTATGAACAGTGCCAATTGGAGAGAATAGGGAGGAAATGGGCATCCACCAAGCTGAACAACACTCATTCCCTCCCTCCTTCCTTTCCTAACCCTTCTCCATCATGCACAGCCACCTCCACCAGGAACTCTCCAGTATTCCAGAAGTCACCTGCCTGGAAATGAGAGCTGTCTCAAAAAGACTTTCAGAAAGACAAAGATGGCTAAGAAGGTGGAAATGCCATGTAAATAAACACATACATACATACATACATAGAATCCAGGATTTTGTTTTCCAGAGTTAGCCCATTTGACTTACCTGTCATCTGAGAAGACAAATGCAAGACACCTCAAGGACAAAGACACACTTTTTGCTTCTAAGCTCAGTGAAAGTGAAGTGAAGATTCTTCCCATAGAAACCATGGCATTTGCTCCCTTCCAAAACAAAGCAATCCCAGTGAAAGGTAGATGGTAAAGAATTAAGACCATATTCCAACTGGCCAACTTCACTGAGATGGACCACAGAAAGCCTGTGTTTTCTTTGTACTGGTCTTCCCATTGGTCTCCTACTCACTCCCTAAACTATTGTTGTTATTAATGACCAAGCCCACTGATGCGATCCTTTCCCTCTCATCTCTGCTTCCCTTGTT
>NW_020454738.1:440641-458421 GCF_003342845.1 Nothoprocta perdicaria
AAAAATATGCTATTTGTATGCTTTTCTGTATACTATTTGTATGCTTTTTGTATGCTATTATTTTGTATGCTTTTTTTTGTATGCTATTCGCTATGCCAACCCCACATACCCAGACTAGCTGCCCAGTTAAGTGTTCGTACGAGGGTCTAAGCCTTCATCAGATGCCTTGGACCAACAGACAGGCCGGAGACTCCATTCCACAGACACAAAATGCTGCAGGTTGCAATAGGCCATGAATTTTCATATATCATTGTATATATTTATACAGCATCAGACAATATTAGTGCTACCACCATTTGGTGGTAGGTATAGGGACTTCCTTGTTCACCAAGTGTTTTTGATGGATAAGCAGATCTGAGAGATTCATAATCACTGCAGATGCTGTTTGCCCGTCTTCACCATGTCTATACAAATGAACATATGGCCTTCTAACACAACGCCAGCTTATACAGTCATTAATTACATATAATTTCAGCCTGTTCAAAGTATCTGATACAAGAAGAATCTGTCCTCTGGCAGGGACATTATTGCATTGGGAAACTTTCTCTTTCTGAACTCTCCCATCTGATGAAGAGTTTAATTCCTTTGCCTGTGACAGAGGAAATGTTCTGTTCTAGAAAACACAGATGCAGTAGTGCAAATATCACAATAACCCCATAACGCGTGCTCTTCTCTGCTCTGACCTGCACTACCATGACATTCTTGAAAGATTGTGTGGTAGAACTTCTGAGCAGCAAAGCATTGCACTGCCAGCAACTTATCCACGCTGCAAATCTCAGGGGGCTAGCCATCAAATTCAGTGACATTGTGTGAATGTAAGCATCTTGTAAGTTAGACATACCTCGTGCTGCTGCACGTTACCACAACAACGTGCATGTGGTAAAATGCTGGAGTCTCTTTTTRAATGAAGAAAAAGGGAGAGGATTAATTAAGGCTGAAGAATCACAAAGTCATCATGCAAAGTACATTTCTGCCAATGGAAATTCAAATTTTGTTCAGATTCTGTTTCACTACACTTCATCTTCTCACACAGCAATGCTAAATGTTACATGGCATATACACAGTCCCAGTGAGGTTGACTATTCCAAGGTGATCTGAGCACATGAACACCTCTGAGCAATCCTTACCACGCACACAAAGAAGGACTCCTCCTTCTTCATTCTTCCTGGCACCATACCAAAGCCAGTAATCTAGCACTTTTTGCAGAAAAGCATGCAGAAGTCATGGAGCTTGTAATAATTTGCACCTCATCTGCCCATAAGAAATTGTCATTTTATAAAGAGCAGAATTTGACCCACAGGTCCAGCTTGGAGGTAATAGAAGAGAACACCTTCCAGCTGAAATGCAGGGAGTCTTCAGCAAACATACCAGGATGTATTTTGAAGAAAGGAATGAGGATTTAATAAAACAACAGAAACAAAAACCAAAAAACAAAAACCAAAAAACAAAAACCAAAAAACAAAAACCAAAAAACAAAAACCAAAAAACAAAAACCAAAAAACAAAAACCAAAAAACAAAAAAACAAAAAATAAAAAAATAAAAAAACTAAAAACGTATTTGAGGGATAGGATCTAATTTGATTACTCTTCTTTGATGGCACAAAACTATTCTTGAATTACTATTTAAGACATTTTAAAATTTCTCTTACGAGCCCTTGATGAGACAACAGCTATAGAACAATAAGTTGCCCAACAATAGTGTCTCTTTAAAAACACAGTGTTGAATCTTTTTGTAGAAGCAGATGGGCAGCAAGACAGATCCCATAGAGACTAGCTGGTTCAGTRACTTCCCCTTGAACTTTGTAATACCTGCATATGGTTATTTTTTAGCTGACCAAACAGATCTATTTGAAGGTGCACTGACCCCTCTTCCAAGTCAAACCTGCCAGCTTACTGAGTTTTGCTAGGGGTACCAGTCTCTCACAGAGCTGAGTGGTCATGAATTACAATGTGACTACTGATCATTATGAGAGGATATTAATTTCACTGTTGTGTTTCATTAGTTGCAATAGGCTTTTTATAGGGCTAAGCTCCAGCAGATTCCTGGTGTTAGTTCAAGTTGTATGTCATACATCTACAGTATATGTATATTGCTATGTGTATACAGCATRTACATGCTTTTCCAGATCCTGATTTCCAATTTATTAAGATTTACTTAGCAGYCACTATTTTACATAATTATTCAACATCCGCTTCTGAAGCTGGGAATTGCCACTGCCTGCTGGTCACTGTTGCCTTGCACAGGCATTTTCCTCACGTCCCTCTCCAGAAGGGATACCTTCAAGCAGGAAAAAGGCAGCTGTTACTGAGCTAGGTAAAAGACGAGAGTCCTCGTTATTGTTTATTTTTAGGCCCATAGACATTTATCAATATTTCTACAAACAGAAGAGTTCCAGGCTCATGCRACCTTTTTGTTATGTCTCTATCCTTATCCCAAAAGTCTCAAAAGAGTAATGACAGAGGGAGAGTAATGAAGTATCATTGCTGAACATGAGTGATACTCATGGGTGATATTTGGAGAAAGGTTTAGTGAAGAACCCAGTCTGCCCTAATAGGATGGACATTAATCACTGACCTGGTCCAGTATCCAGCCAACAAGTGATGCAGTAAGTCAGGTCTCACATAAGGAATAAGGAGACACAGCTGCCTGCAACTTTAGGAGATAGTTTTTTCTTATTGAYATTTTAGATGGAAGGAATTGACAGACTTACCAAGCTGGAGTTGAGTATTCTTCAAAGCTACAAGATCTATACTTAAAAAATAGTGCAAAGTAGTGAAGAGATCAAGAGATTTGGAGAATGAAAGTGGTCTCCCTCTGAACATTTGCATGGTCTGAATTTTGCATCTCTGTTCATGTCATGAAAGACACAGAGGTCTCATAAGTCTGGGTTCYGCAAAAGGGGCCCCTAAGCCATCATGGGACCAGAACTATTCTGGGCATGGTGCTATCAACGATGGTGATACTCAGCTCAGTGTACTAAGCGATGTCCAAGACAGGCCACTAGCCTGGAAAACTGTTGGAATACTCTGTGAGCAACGAGAAGAAAGGCATATGGACAACAGGAAAGTAAAAGCACACAGATTTCACATCTCTAAAATTTTGCTGAACTGGTGAGTCCAGCAAGAGCTGCCCTCAGACATGGCACAGCTTCAAACAAGTCACAAGTGTCAACAGAAAATGTCAAGTGATTTAGTAAGCTGCTTTTAAACATTTTCTGATTAGCAGAACTTACACAGTCTTTCTCTTTCATCTCCACAGAGCACTAAGTAGGATTTTTTTCCCACCTTTTCCCTGATATCACCCCAAAATGCTTTCTTAGAAAAGATTATGATATGCACCATCCATTCCTTCAGTGAAAAGACTATGAAGTAAACCTACATTTCCTTCAGCTGCCAAAACCACTTAGACATTTTGGCAACACAGGACACATTCTTTATGTTAACTGGCAGCTACTGTCTGAACAGCTGTTCAGCAGCTGATTTGCAGAAAAAAAACAAAAAACAACAACAAAAAAACCCCACCACTTAAAAAAACACCACCACCAAAAAACCTGTTGGCCGCATTCCAGTTCCCAACAGTCTTATTCCAGATCACAAAGCTTCCAGATTATTAAAGGCCAGAGTGAGTCTTACATCATCACAGACTCTTCCAGCTTAGCTACAAAGTCAGAACATTTCTTTCTAGAGAAAGATACCCCATCTGATTCTTTAAAACTTCACTAACTAGGCAACCTATCAAATTTGTGGGTTCATTCCTTCAGAAATTAATCATAAGCAAAATAAGGAATACACCTCCTTACTAGCATGCATTACTAGCATGCATCTTCAATTTCCAGACAAAATATTGTTTTGCCTCTGCCTTATCCTTAGAAATGAAAGATCTCTCCTCCAACAAAAATCTTCTTCCACTTAAGACACTGACTTAGAGATCAACCATCTTAACCTTATCTTGAATCAACTTGAAAGCTCACTCTCTATCAGTTTTTCTAGACCTAATGCTGTCCTTGCAAATTGTAATTACATTTATTATTATATTACTATGCATATATAACACATATAATTGTATATATATAAAAATATATAGTATACACCTATTTAATATTTGCCAATACATTTTTTTCCTCTTCTTTGGGAAATATGAACAATGCAATAGTTACCCTTAATCACACATTTTGGATTAGGAAGCGTAAGTTCTCCAGGGACTACTTACAGGAAGTAAATTATTTTTCCATGTCTAGTGATGATGGGAAGGAAAACAAAAACCGAGGTATTGTGTCTGAAGTCATAAGTACTAAGTCTTTAATCTCAACTCATTGGTATGACAGTTTTAAATGGCTCTTGTGACTTTTCACAATATAGAAGATATGTCTCAATAGTACTTGGATGAGTTCTTCCCAGAAAAATCTGTTTCTTCATCTTTCWGTGAATATTGCCTAATGCTTCGTTAGGTCTTTACTCTTGCTTAAGTCACACATCACTTGAAAAGATTAACGTAYGGAACCAATGAGCAGAATGTCACAGGAACCCAAATCTGTTACCTATCTGCATCTAGTCTAGAATGTACAGCTAACTGCTTTAAAACTTACTTGATACTGATTGTCCCAAAACTACATACAYCTGCCAAAGGATATCACTGACATATCTATATTAATAAATGAGATATTTGAAAAAGATATTTAATGAACTACCTTACAAATCCAATAAAGGAAATATCTAGAATAGAGAAAACAAGCTTTTCTGGAAGATGTGATTTTTACTGCCAAAATATTTAAAGTTAGTCTTCACCCTGAAATTTTTCCTTCCTGACCTGTTGTGGCTTGGGGATGCATCTATAATATGGTGTCTTGACTTAAGTACTGTTGTGTTCCTTCCTAAGTATCCTTAAGCATCTCTGGCACAGGCAATCAATATCCTTTCCAGCAACCATAAAGTAAATCAAACAGTTTATGGAGGATTAGGATTGGATACTGTTGCTGCTTTATGTGGTTAGTTTAAGCCATGTGAAAATTAAACACTTAAGCAAGTTTTGAAACAAGTACTTACTTGTAAAGYAGTTTTGCTGTGAGGAGAAAGGTGTTCAAAATCACTGCGATTTGTTTTCCTCAACATTCAGGGACTAGCAAGAACAGATGTAATTCTTCTAAACTGGTCCAGAAAAACACTAGGAAAGCTAAAGCTATTCAGAATTTTAAGCTTACTATTTTCATTTACCAGTATGTTTTTATGCACGTAAGCAAAATCCATCTTTGGCATACCATTTCCAGCTGTATAATCCTCTAACAGATGCCAAAGACTATTGATCACGCACACAMTCACCTTTTCCCACGGCTACAGGTGCCTTGCAACAACTTGTTGTAGTATCGAACCACTGCCAACATCATCCCTTCGCATTTCATTTTGGTTACCAGAAGATAATCATGCAGAAAGTACCATCACATAACAGAATAACATACAATATTATAGATATTTCTGTGAAAAAAATCTGTGAAAATTTCTATGAAATTACTTTCAAGGCTATATGCAAGATCTATGATGCAATATTACTACGAAAGTAATTTCACAGAATCACTGAATAATTTAGGTTGGAAGGGACCCCTGGAGGTTTCCTGTCCAACATCCTGCCCAAAGCAGGAATTTCAGCAGATTGCTCATGGCTTTGTCCAGTCTAGTTCTGAATGGTCCCAAGGATGRAGCGCCCACTGCTTCCATGAGGAACTTATTCCAGTGTTTAACTCTTCTCACAGGGGAAAAACAGGCCTCCTTATATCTATTTGGAACTTCCAATTTGATCCTTTGTGTCTCCTCCAAACACCATGCACACCTGAGAAGGGTCTGGAGCTGTCTTTTCCTCTCTCATTAGACAATTGAAGACCACTGAGAAAAATAATATACTCACTCTCCCACTTTTAACATCTCAGTTTCAGTCAAATATAAAATGAATAAAGTCTTGAAAGCATTTTGCAATCTCACACAATAATTATGGAAGAAGCTAAAAATATTTGTTTAAAAAGTACAATTTAGATGATGCTTCAGTAAGAGCCCTGTTAAAGACCTTACTCTTTGCATTCACAGATTTTAAAAGAAAACTGACTACACAGTATTAAAGAAAAAGCAGAGAAAAGAATTTTCCTTTGTTACTGCCAAAATCTTCCACTTTTTTTTTTCCTTCAAAAAAAGAGGAATCACATCCTGTAGTTCTAAAAGCCGCTGCAAGAATCAACTTTTTTTTTTTTTTTTTTTTTTTCCTCCAGGAAGAAGAAAGTTAGTTTCCCATCAGGCGACTATGGTTAAAACAATTCATCCACATTGTCACTAAATGAAACTTAAAAAAAAAAAATGTACTCAAAAGCTACATTCATTCCTGCAAGGAAGAATGACCTCCCTCATAATGAACCCTGAGGCTGGCAGCCAGTTTACAGAGGTTTTATAATGGCCAGTTTTGGCTTCATAGTTGTTAGTAGCTTCAGTTTGCATGGAGCATAGCAGATTTGGGAGCTTGTTGAGACATTTATAATCTAGATTCAAAAGCCTGCCTTTAGGTTAGAAATGTTATCTTTGTATTTGACTAATATACTATAAACCTTAAATTAACTTTTATTTCCATTTTGTATCCTCAGATAAGCACTAGAACTGGACGTCTGCAGACAATCTCAAATACTGTATTGCAATATTAAATGAATGTGAAGAAGAAAACATAAGAAGAAAATTCCTATTTACTAGAGAACACAAGAGAGATCAAGGAACGGACAGCATCCTTGAATGCAGTTCACTTACTAAAAATCCAAATATACATAGGAATATCAATAGGTATCAATACCTTATCAATATCTATAAATACCTGAGGGGAGAATGCAAAGAGGATGGGACCAAACTCTTCTCAGGGGTGGCCAGTAACAGGACAAGGGGCAAAGGGTATAAATTAAAACACAGGCAGTTCCATCTCCATGTGAGAAGGAACTTGTTCACTGTGAGGGTGACAGAGCCCTGGAACAKGCTGCCCAGGGAGGTTGTGGAGTCTCCTTCTCTGGAGATCTTCCAAATCTGCCTGGATGCCGCCCTGTGCCTCGTGCTCTGGGTGTCCCTGCTGGAGCAGGAAGGTTGGACTACATGATCTCCAGAGGTCCCTTCCAACCTCAGCCATTCTGTGATTCTGTGAATGACATGTAGAAGAGAGAAGTCTTGCACTGCAGGAAGACAGCAACAGGGCCAGGAAGCAGAGGGCTGTTCTGCAAAGTAGATCCTCTCTGCAAGGTTCCTCCCCCTGCAGCAGCTTGTCACAATGCATCTCTGCACTCAGGACGGCCCCCCACCACCAAAACAATAAATCGAACCACTCAAGACATATGTAAACACTCAGGAGCTACATGCAGCTAAGAGTTGCAGTTGGTCCATCCTGGCCTACATAAAAAGTTAGGGTAATTTCTAGACAGCTGGGGTGTGCTGCAGAACTTTGAGCTCCATAGTGATGCATAGAGAGACAATAGGATGGGAGCCCAGCAGCTAGGGTGGGATCCCAACGCATGCTCACATCGCATACAAAGAGAGCCTCGGCTCAGTTTTTCCTAAGATCTCAAATTAGGATTCCTGCATGCTCCAGATCCAGGCCCAGCAAAAAGACAATGCTGGTAAAGCAAGACTTCCTTAGAACCTCTCTTCCAAAWCCTGCAAGCCACCAAACGGAAGGCAAAGGTAGGGCTGAGTAACTCGCATAGAGAAGGGCGCACACATACATGCAACAGCATGGGCCATATATGAGCTCCCGTTATGCCTTCCTCCTCCCCAAGACTTTTGAAGAACAGAGTGTTCTGCACAATGCAGTGAATCAAGTCACAGAAACCTCTTCCTAGTTTTTCCTAGGAATATAAGCTCTTYCTTGGATCTCTCCCAGATCTTGCTATGACATACCTCGGGACTAAGAAGGACAGGGATAGCCCAGAGCTCTAGGTTTAAACAGAGCAAAACTCCCTTAGCTGCCATGCACAAGAATAGGGCCCTAAGAGTCCCAAATTTAATGGGGAGGGAGTTTTCRCATTTGCAAATTTAGCCACAGAAGGCTCTTCTGCAGAGGAAGGGAGCTTAGCCTGAAGTTATTATATATTAAAATAATACTGCCTTTGATGTTACAACAGCATGTTTTCTCTTTTTATGGATTGAATACACTGAGCATTTTGCAGCTGTTTTTATCCAAAATAATATCTATAGCACTTTCATATATGTCCCTAGAATTAAATGCTATGAAGCCAAAAACCTGAAGATGGATTCACAATTGGCAAAGTTTGTAAAGCAGTTTGCTCAGAACCAAATCTCTGTCCTCTTGGGGTCAACATCAAACAAAGGGTGACAGTTCAGGTAAAGTACAGAGCAGCACCATCCTGGTCTGAACGGCATGAAGAACTCCTGTAAGYGCAACAAACTTTTGCTGAACCTCAAGTGTGCTGAGGTCACCAGCATTGGCACCACTACTCATGAAAGAAGCAAGATCTCTACTTCAGAGCTGAGAGTGACGGTGACCTCGGTTCAAGATTTCATCCAGCTTCAGTGTTCTGACAGAATGAAGCACTAACATAACACTTACAATGCTTCAGGTTTTGGAGTTTTTTTTTCTCTATTCCATCTCCTCCTCTCTGCCTTTCTCTCTCACTCTCCACATCAATGTTATGCAGCCAGYGCAGCTCCCAATGCAACAAAGCAACAGAGAAAGATACTTGAACGTTAACTTAACAACTTGCTATCCAGCAACTAAAGCCTAACTAAATAATAGCTTACGATGGCATTCAGACCTTCACTGTTAAAGGGGAAGTTTAAAAAAAGCTCTTGACAAAAGGCAGAATTCAGGGAAGAAGCAGGCTCTTCAAATGTGACTCAAGGAAGAAGGATTTGAGGCACTCTTTTGATAAGCAATATRCACTTGAACTGATACCTTATAGTACCTGGCAAGCTTTCTCAAATGTGTGCTCCTGCAGTGACACTTTGGACATCCAGCACTGAATAAATAGTGTCACTTTGTCACTATGATTAAGTCAAATTAAGTAGGATAATTCGAGGAAAATGGAGAGAGACAGAATGTAAATAAAAACAAGTTCAGCCACAAATATTTTGACAATTTTGACTCTAAATACCAAACCTCTTTCAGAGACACTTATAAAGGATACATCTCTTGMATTATCAAGAGGGTAGCATCAAAGACAAATAAAAAAATGATTGCTTTCTAAAACCCAATGTTTATTTTTGTGGGAATTCTGGATAGAACAATATAATTAAGCAAAAAGACATAACAGGATTAAACTGGAAGGAGAGAAGACTGGAAGAATTTGCAATTATCCATAGTGTTTTTATACATTTTTCTCTTGAACAAGTCATTGTCACAAATGTGACTGTAGTGCAGGAAGATATACCCAAATTAGACTCTCTCTAGTTAGCATAGTTATTAACCACAGCCAAGTCACAAGGAAAGAGATGTAGGAACAAACCGTACAAATTCAAGTACATAGCCTTAATTTCCGATGAAATGCCTAAAATGCCACAATTTCACTTTAGAGCCCCTGAAACCAAATCTGCTTTGACTAGTATGATTTGATAACCTTCAGGCTTACCTGCATTTTTGATATAGTCACATCCAGCAACAGGGCTTGCCACAGTACCTCTCACATGGTCCTTCTCATCCACTGCCCTATAGCTGCATCTGCATTACTGCGGGTAGCACGTTAATAAGCATAAGCCCAACACTGGCCATTTTTCTCCTCCGTAATTTCTGTCTGCTTTCTGATTGCAACAGCAAATATATGTTAAATACACTAAGTGCTATAAAATCCCTTGGATTTAGGCAAGAAAAGAATGTGATTCTGCATTAGCACAAAGTGCACTATGCAGTTACAATAACTGCAAATATTCTATGCACAGGATTTATTGGCAAACCTCTACAAGGCCTGTATCCCTAGCACAATTTCYGGTTCTCTTATAAAGGGAAGAGAACCTTTTGGCAATGATTTTCATAAGAAGAAATTAATGGCTCAGGATAAAGAGCTTAATTGGAGAAAGATAAAGAGAAGAATATTGAAGAAAATGACTACAAAATAGATTCTATATAATCCTCAACTTTTAAAGATGATGATAAAACCAAAGAAGTCTCAGAATATGTATAAMAAAAGAGAAAATATTTAACAAAACATTGGATGACTATTGCAAAAATGTGTTCCAGGCAGCTGCAGATAGCTGGACAACAGCACACACATATTTGACTTTCCCTTGGGTAATTTGCGGGATTCTTGTTGGAAATTGTAGTAACTGTGATATATACATAGACTTCTAATTCAGTGTCGCAATGGGGTTCTTTGTTACCGTGTGATTGGGACACTGCAGAAATGCAGGGTTCATTTTACTCAGAAAAGGAGCCTGAGGAATTTTAATCAAGCGCAACGCACGCACACTGCAATATACAGCACAGCAGAAATAACACAAGACATCGTGGACGACTGCAACCCTAACAACTCACCGGTTGCTAGCCTTGATTAAAAGAAACCCCCAGACCCAAACATGCAATAAACTGAAAGGCATGGAAATGTGAGGAGTGCTAAACGTGAAGGCAAAGATAGTTCTGTGTCTGTGGGTGTTCAGAGTTACCATTACTAGTTGCCACAGCAACAGAAGACAGGTTGGAGGAGGCAGGAGGAAGCAAGGAGATATCCAGGGCTGTGTTGCCTACACTTACTCATCTTTCAGCTCTTATACACTACAAGTGTTGGCAATTCCATAAAACTTCAAATTTTCAAATTCAAACCACTCTGGAAAGATCACCAGAAAACATGAATATATACCGAAAGATATCCACCAAATACTAAGCACATGTTGCACTGGCTTGACTTAGGCAAAAAAAAAGCCAGCTCCTAGACCTTATTTCTAGACATTTATCAAAAACACTACATGGGTTTAAAGAAACAGATAGCTAAACATTATGTGTTTTGAGCTTTTCCTACCAGAACATATAAACCTGCACACAGGTACAGATGTGACCACTGAGGAGTCATGCCTAAAAGACACCCCAAGCTCCTTCTCAGCAACAAGGATGGATGCTTTGAACTTTGACATGGCATCAAAGTGGACAGAAAGAGCTTTCTGGCCTCTAGCCTGCCCATTACATACATTTAGACAGTGTGCACTCATGAAACACCTAAGATTTCAGTCAACAGAGTAGAGGATCCGTATTAAAAATCACAAGTCCCAGGATTAAATAAAAATAAACAGAAGAATTACACTGATCATTCAGCGGTAGGGAAATTACTAAAAAGGAAGGCAGCAGGAAGGGAAAGTTGGGAACTTGTCCTGGAGGTTAACTTGTCCTGGAACAGGAGACTACATGCAGAAGACTTCTCATGGTTGATGGCTACCTGAAGGGCTAGTAAAAAGAAATTGAACCGATCTGACGCAGGAGAGCACCAAACTTGAGGAAAGTGGAGTCAAAATTCTGCAGCTGAGACACTTATTATCTAGTGCCTAAACTGGCAAGATGTGAAAGCACACAGGTAGACTTACCCATTAGGGGCACTTGGGGCTAGATATGGATACCTGCTAATCAGCTGCATAGTCTATGCAGTAGATGTTCATCACTGCGTTTCTAAGCAGGAGATACTGTGCCCAGGTTTGCCACTGAAAATACGAGCACTCCTARATACATCTCCTTTGCCTAAAACAGGCTTGGGAGCTCTAAAACAAGCAGCTGAGCTGAGAGTAACAAACCCCCAGGTTCTGGCATGAGGCTTGGACGCAGGGTTCACATCTGTTTCTGCCTAGAGGGAATAAGCATTTAATGAAAATATTTTTTCCAGATGCATAGTTAATGTTAAAAGCCAAACTGAACCCGGAAACTTAGCTCTTTGCTTGGTCTGAATTCAGAGCCTGTTATGAGGCACTCATGGCAAACACACCAGTGTCATTGCAAGTTTGAAAATGGAGCTTTCTCCTCCTCTCCACAGCAACTGTCTTCAGAGATTAATATCCATAATCCTAAAAGATCCTGAAAAAGTGAAAAAATCCCAGCCTTTAAGACATTTCCAACAACAGTGACTCTATGATTCTATGATATATGGAAGGTGGCGGAGGGAATCTTCATCTCATTCCATTTTCTACACAGAAATATCATGTCTCTGAGAAACGGTAACATGAAAGACTGAAGATAACAACCATCTCAAATACACACTTTTGAAGGACCTATCCAAGCAATATTAAAATTCAGGTGAGTTTTGGTAGGTTACTAGCAGCTGATTTTGCACACTTCTGAACAACTTCAAGGTTTAACAAACTTCTCACCTAGAACAAATCCTGCTCATTGCTTTGTGAAGTTTATCTGTATGGAGACAGTCATATGAAGGATAATGCTGGGCATGTGCTCAGTTAATTTTCATTCAGCTGCTTTCTTCTAACTAAATGATGTGTGTTCATTGGAAGCTACCCAAGACATAGGTCATAGATGAGCACAAGTATAAACCACAGGAACGAGACACTTCGGAAATTCAGGATAAACATTTCAAGGCCTTCTTACAACATGCTCACAGGGATATGTATGAGTGCATGGAACAGTAACTTGTTCGGGGAATCAAGACCGGGCAGAGTGGGAAATAACATCTAAGCAGAACACAGCTGGAATGAGAGCTTTCGAGTTCCCCCTCTCCTCCCTGCTAGACAAGATCCTGTGTAGGGCAGTTCACTGAGAAGGTCCCAGTTCAAAAAGCAGCCCCTACTTTTCAGTGAGTCCTTAAGCTCTACCCTTGAGCGGCACTCACGCAAATGCTCTTCAACTCTGCAACACARCAATCAGTACAAGACCTCGGCACCCCTGGTTTACATGTGGCATTCAACAAATGCCTTGGGTAACACAGGGCCCCAAACCAAGAGAATGCAGTAATGCAGAAGCAACTTTGCAATGTGCCTAAAGAGCACACAGGTTGAGGACTACACCTCCCCTGACAAACTCTGAAGCAAAGCTGCAGTAGTTACACACAGAAGGTTTTACAAGAGCTAGCCTGCCTAATTGGAAACAGAAGCATATTTTTCTAAGCAACTGTCATCTCATGAGACTAACTGCTTTCCGAAGTACAAAGCATATATTCAGGGTAATACGAGGTCTGTCATATGACCTCCATGTATTTTATAATCATTTGGGGAGGAGGAGAAAAAAAAAAAAAAAACAGCATCAGCCCTTAGCACATCAGGTGTCTTTTTCTGACTAAAATATGATGTTTTGTCTGCTCTGAACAACCACAAAACATTACTTTTCCAAACGACCAACAGGACAACCATTTGATCCCAGTTTTCCTGTCGCTTGTAGCTTAAGACTCTGCTGGAGTGAAGCAATCACAAACAAGCCAAGTATTAAGTCTTTTGTCTTTGGCTGAGCTTTTAAATCATTTAAATGATTTAATCCTCCAACTTCTACCCTGCTCCATATATGCCAGCCTTTTCCACTACCAAAGTAGAAATAAATAAATAAAATGATATCTCTTGGGTTTGGACTAAGGTTGGTACACATTTCACACCGATGAAAGTTTCAAAGATCTTCCACTCTTAGGCATTTGTCTAATCTATACACTAGTATTTGCATGCATTAATTACTTCAGCCTTTTATCAGACTTAATTTCACCAATTTATTCTCTTCTGAGTAAGGCTCAGCAAAYGCTCAGCATTGCTATTTTGTAACAAGTAAAACATTTTGATGTTATATACTTGTATTCTTCTGTGAACCCACATCACTGAAGCTATATTTTCATGCTATGCATTATCTGAGAAGAAAGGACTTACTTAAATCTTTGCTCACTCCAGTGGTCTGAAGCTTAGCACCCAGTTAAAGCTGAACATATTCCTCCACTGTTTATACGCTGTGTGGAGTGAACGTCTGTCACAAAATGACCTACACTTCAGGTTAGCACAGGGTGAATAAAATACCCATAAACTGAAATGCTGTCCTGACTGTATTTTTCAAGATGTGTTGTTTATAAGTCATCATTGAAGAAACTGGCCATGAATTTAGATATTTAAAAAAAAAAAAAAACCACAAAGTTTGCTTAAGAAACATATTTTCCTTATTAGAGATGTTATTTAAACATCTGCATCTGATAAACGTATTATTTCCATGATACTGCACACAAAACACAAATGACAGATCCAATTTAGATGTACTTCAGAACTTTAAAATATCACTAAGTACTACTGGAACAAAATAAGGCCATATTTGCTATGAAGATCTTTAACAATGCTAAGTGAGTTTTTACATAGCTCCAAAGCAAGTGTTGAAGTTCTTTAAAGCAGGTAATATATGAACATGTAATATATTGGGTTGCTCAGCTTTAAGTTAAAAAAAAAAAAAAAACACCTTTTAGTTGGTTACCATGCAACTTATCTACCATTCATGTTTAATTTAATACTGTAGAGGACAAAAATACAAACAAACCTATCATTTCATTTGTACAGAATGAAACATCTCACTTCGGATACCATGTAAGGTATTTATTGCCATCACCAGCACAATTCCATTACTCTAGACCAGACAGTAAATACAGCTGAATTCCTGGAAGTCTTCTGCCTTACTCTGGGGGTAGCTCGTGTTTCCACAGATCCTTAGGTAACACACATCCCTACATGTCAGGTGCACTCAAGGTTACTTCAGATATCCCAAGCAACCAGAAGCAGATGAGCAGTGGGGACTTGCACAGGCCAGGCTGTCAAAAGCCAGGCTGCCCAAGCTATCAMTCAGCATTAATTGCACTTGCTCTTCACAGGAGGTGTGCTGGCAGCAGTGGATTGGCCGAGTGTGCTCCCAACGTCATGCCTACTTGCTGCAGAGGCCATTAAACTCCTAGACTCCTAAGGAGTCCTACCCCAGCCACAACCATCTCTCCTGGGAATAACACTGCTGTACCTTCCTCAGCTGCTCCTTCATCTTTATGTTCTACTCCTATCCTGTTCAGAGGAGCAGACCTGGACATCCAGATGGCTCCTACCTCTCAGGCAGGGGACACTGCCCCAGTGTCCCCACTCGTCCTTGCCAGTGCCCCTAAAACAATTTAAGCCTGCCTGAACAGCAGAGTATTATTCTGCACACTGGTGCAGACTGCTGAGTGCAGAATTAAAGCTGCTTGTTGCTAATGAGCAGAGTGAAAGCACTTTATGCCAGAGTGATGCCTGCATGCAGGTACCAATGTTTGTGGAACAGAACACTGTCTTGCCTGCACTGGACATTCACTTGTGGAAGCTGTATGGAAAAAAAAAAAAAGATATGGTGCTGTTCAGCTATTTGTTATCCAAATTAAAAGAGGAGGAGATGAGCAATCTTCACTTTCTGTACATTAACTTAGCACTTTTATAATACAGTAAGTCAATACAGGACATAGAACATTACCATGTGCAAATGCGGCTCACACTGTTGAGTAATACCGCTATTTTAAACTCTCTGCTGCTAAGCAACATTGACAATATGGTTTAGAACATTTTTGAAATACCGAGTGCTTCAGTTCTTCCCCCCACACACGCATGCAAAAGCTCTTCTCTCGCTGCTCTTCTCTGTGCACAGCCAGAAGCTGTTCAAAGATGGGGGGGTCAGTTTTTACCAGACTAGGTCTCCAGAGCCTCACAATGATGTGGGTCAGCATGGGTCAGCATTTGARCAGTACCAGTCTTGTAAGAGATACACAAATCTGTCTCCTTGATCTGTATATAGACATCCAAAAACCTTTGCTCTTGGGAAGGCTCAGTGGTCAGCTGCTCATGTTGGACACACTTTTTCAATTGCCTTGCTTCAGGAGTCAAAAACAACACAGGCTTGGATCACCTCTGAATGTGATGAGGGCTTCCCAAAACCAGCAGTTTATGTTTGTTCTTTTAAGAGCCAGGATGCTATCGGTGGCCAGTGCTATGACTAAAGAAGCAAATACTCTCCGCTAAAGTAAATAATGTGCAAAGCCTGTACAGCATCAGAGACAAGAGCCAGCAAGGGGGAAAGCACAAAATTTAATGTTTAAGGAAGTAGCCAACATACAAGAGAAGTTTGCTGCAACTGCACTTATTGCAGTGAAGAAAGCTTATTTTAAARCTTTGCTTTTTTATCTCCACTTCAGTAGGAGAAGGTGTGAAACCACGCTTGGAGGGTTCTCGCACAGGGGCTGCCTTCAGTCAGGCTCTTTAAAGCAGTCCCACTATGTGAAGATTCACACTCTCTTCCAAGCAACAGGTACAAAATGATCTGGCACTGACTGACCCAGTTCCCTCCTGGCTGGGCTCCTTCCCAAGGTTTGTCTGTGTTGCTTCAGGCAGAAGTGAACCTCAGAGTACCCCTCATTGAGGCAGGTCGGACAGTTCTGACAGAACATACCATAAACTTGCCATAAGCTTCCTCCTTTCTCTCTTACTCTAATTTATGCAGGGGTACTTTATTTTGCCACAGGCATTAGTGAGGTTAAATATTCATGTCATTCCAAGTATTCATTTTATGGTATCTTTCACTTCTTTATATATTTGCCTTTCTATTAACTTGCATGGAGGATTTCATTGCTAATCATTTCTATTAAAACGTCTTAGCCATTTTCTGCTTTAATGCTGAAGATGTAGGTGGCTGGGAAGATTTACTTGCCTTCTCCAGCCTCCTGTTATCTAAAATTAAAATGATGTGGCCAACAGTGTGCCTCACACATCCTGTTATTCTTTTACAGTCAGCACAGGTCTAGATCCAATTAGCAAGTCACCAAGGAGTGGCAAGGCACAGTTTCTCCTAATACTACACTCTCCTGGGACAAGAGTGCCATAAGACTAGTGTAAAGTCCAAATGTGGGGATCATAAAGGTACTATTACATAAAATGTATTGGGGGGAGGAGAACAAACCAAAAAAAGTTTGCATTTATCTGATTTTTACTTTTTTACTGGAAGAAACCCTAACAGTTTGGCAGGAYTTGACTGGCAGAATTTGATAGAACTGTGCGATTACACTATGCTTGTAAAAAAATTTTCCTACCTACTCAAATGGTATTTTAAACAACTTCTCTTTGGATCATTTCCCATTATTTTCTAAAACATCATCCAAAAGTCCACTCTCTTCCCAATTAAGAGTCTAGTAATCCTAACCTATTACATCCACTCTCCCTGAGCTGCAGTGTTACTATCTTGCTGAAGAGCTACTGTGGAAGACAACATTTATCTTCTTCAGTTATCAAAAGGCAACTCTTTTGTCTGTCTTCATAATGACACATGGAAAAACAAGACACTATAGCATGACTAATGAATCTCTGAAATCCCATCTGGCAACACAAATCAGTCAGTATTTCACCCACTCGATCCCAAACACTTAGTGTTCCAAAGCGTCTGTTGAGCATGGCACCTAATCTGCCTCAAAATAGGACTACTGAGAACCATAGTACAAGTTATGAAACAAAAACTTCCTGGAAAGACCTTGGACACCTATTGCTTACTTATGCTGTTGTACAAAGGGGTAGTTTTGATCGCTTTCCCTCCTTTTGATCCATAGTCAAGTTTCATTGGCTTTAAATCACAGGAAGACCACAAAAACGCTCATTTTCACTTTCAGATCCAGTACCAAGTTTTACTTTGACCATTATTGAAGTAAAAGACAGACATGGATCATTAGCTAACACATATTTTAATGATTGGCTTGTAAAATGTTGATCTTTCTTTTAAATCTTTTTACACTAAGATCTTCAATGAAATCCCTTGTGTCTTTTTGTTTTTCTCTGAAAAAAATAAGAATTGAATACAGGAAAATCTGACCTACATTGATTCGAAG
>NW_020454738.1:458446-459994 GCF_003342845.1 Nothoprocta perdicaria
TTTTTTTTTTTTTTTTTTTTCTTTTTTTGGGGTAACATATAGTCTGCTAAGACACTTCCTGCAAAGATTTTATTTTTTTGGGGTAACATATAGTCTGCTAAGACACTTCCTGCAAAGATTTTAGAATAAAATCAGCAGATTGTAATGCACTTAGTACTACCATATCCCACTTCACTTCATTGGCAAGGCTTCTCTGAGTTTCTACTTCCATGCTGGTCTTTCTTCTGCAGTCTCTTAAAATTTCTAAAAAGAGGGTAGTAAAAGAAACTGCACCTTCCAGTTAAGGACAAAGTCTGTGCAGCTTACCCAAGACAGCAATCAATCAAAAGCAGAAACAGCAGAAGTCATTTTTGGGGTTTTTTTGTTTGTTTTAGATTGGCATGACCCCCAAAATCTTCTTAACATTTTCTGGACAACACATAGGAGTGAGGCAATATGCAGATCATGTAACTCTCCTTTTCAAATAATTCCCTTTTTGAAGAACAGAAAAACTGACAAACCTGTATGTGAAAAAGTCACATAAACTTGGCATCAAGCTCTGCCTGAATCAATGCAATATTTTAATCTACAGAGAATAAATTAAGACAACAGAATCTTTACCAAACCCAAGAGCTTCAAGATAGCCAATGTTAAATGACTAAAGAACATTTTGGTGGTGGCCCAGCACTCAATAATGGCAAAATAACAAAATGCCCAGAAGGGACTGTGGAGGGGAATTCATATTCATTTTGATGCAAGTTTGCTCCATCTGGTGAGATAAAAAAAATGCAGCATGACCTCAAGTGTGCCTTGCCCACTACAATATTCTCTTCCATAAGTATATTCTTATTTTGCTGAGAAGCTACCATATGTTGTAAGCTGTCACTATCAGCAAAAGTATCACTACACTAGCACCTAGAAGGCCCAATTAGAGACACAGCTCCTACTGTGCTAGGCCTGTCACAAAAGGAGAAAGCAGACTGTTGTAATCCTACACTGAATCCCTGGAACATGGACAAGCTTCAGGAGCTACACAAAAGAAACAGATGGGAGGTAATATCCTATGAATAAAAGAGTAAAGCAATAATAAAATCCGGGCATATTTTAATCAACATTCAAGACTGCAGTCAGATGTTAGAGATGCTCTTCAGACTCATTCTAGCAGGGGTAGGTACATCCTAGAAAGGTAGGAAAAAGGCAAGTATTACTCCTCCAGCCACAAAGTTCCTTCTACTTGCACAAGAGAGCAGGAAAGAGAACCAGAAATCATGTGCAGGAGAAGGATGAAAGGCAACAGAGATGTTTGACCAAGTTAGGGACAGAACATTTTGCTTGTTAACGAATGGTTTTGAGAACATCCACATTTAGGGCTGTGGAGCTGCTGGAGAGAGTCCAGCGCAGGGCTACCAGGATGATCAGGGGCCTGGAACATCTGCCATATGAGCAAAGGCTGAGAGAGCTGGGCCTGTTCAGCCTGGAGAAGAGGAGGCTGAGGGGGGACCTGATCAGCGTGTATAAATACCTCAAGGGAGGCAGTGAGGAGGAGGGGGGCGGCCTCTTTTCAGTGGT
>NW_020454738.1:460024-539217 GCF_003342845.1 Nothoprocta perdicaria
ACAGGAACTTAAGGAAGCATTTCTTCACTGTGAGGGTGACAAAGCACTGGAACAGGTTGCCCAGAGAGGTTGTGGAGTCTCCTTCTTTGGAGATCTTTAAAATCCGCTTGGATGCAGCCCTGTGCCACGTGCTCTAGGTGACCCTGTGTGAGCAGGGGGGTTGGACTCGATGACCTCTGAGGTCCCTTCCAACCTTCGGCATTCTATGATTCTATGATTCTAACATATTTAGTAACAGTCCAGCAGATCAGCTCAGAGCAAGTAAGGAGCATGACAGCATCGTGCCACTATATGCTGTTACTAAATCCCACTGGTGAGTGCATGGGACTGGTGAGTGCAATTAGGACAGCATTTGTTTCCCTCCCCACACACACACCCTTCACTTCATACACCGAAGCATGCAAAGGTCAAGCATAGTTTGAGTCAGTAGTGSCTGCTTAGAGCGGTCAGAGAAAAGACAGTGGGAATACAGTAGCCATACTGTCATGACGGAGCAAAGACTGGGGAACAGACAATGGCAGCTATTCTTATTTTCTAAATGACATGTTGCAGTAAGACTTTTGGGAACYGTTTCCCTTGCCAGAAAGCAGCGAATGCTCTATGCCCCTCCCTGCCTCTTTCACTTGATTTTCCAGGAATAAACAACAAATTTTGAGTAGCATCACCCATCCTTTACTCTTTGAAAAACTCTTTCAGAGCATCTGGTTTTAGAGCATGAAGCCTGACCTACCCTTTTCTATGTGGCATAAGCAAAGCAGCCTCAGGAAAAGAAAGTGTTCTTCCTATAAAACTGGGATCAATTTGTTTCCATGGCAGCCCAAACAGCGATGAGCAGCACTGGCAAACAGCTCTAGAATTACTAGCACAAGGTGGATCAGATGATTTCCATACAGCATGAATAGTACAGAAGCTGATGAGAACAAGCAATGGTCTCTTGAAGGAGGAGAATTAGAGAGCTAATCATCAGATGTAGAGTTCTGTCTTTCCTTTTCAACCCGGTGAAGAGTCAGGAGAAAACTGTCCGTGGAGATGGATAAACAGCACTGGAAGAGATATGATATTGAGAGATCTGGAGATCTTCCAAACCCACCTGGATGCCSTCCTGTGCCCCATGCTCTGGGTGTCCCTGCTCAAGCAGGGGGATTGGACTAGATGATCTCCAGAGGTCCCTTCCAACCTCAACCACTCTGTGATTCTGTGATATTCAAGCATTTCTGAATCACAACATAGCAATCCTGCATTGGGTTTGCAACAACAGACATCTGTGGTAGAACAGCACTAATTTTAGTAATTTTCCAAGTGAGATGTAAGCTTTGCTTAGCTACACTTTGGAGCACAGTCGGCTGTTACCTGAAACAGTCTAGCAGATATCACAATATTCCATTTGTGGAAGGAACCTAACACACATCTATCTAAAACTCTATTTCATCAGTGAAATCAGTGTTACCCACTCTGAGTTTTGGAGGATCATCACAGAAATTAAAATTCGTATGAACCCATGATGAGAAGYCAACTCAAGCTCACAATCATCTGCCCTTACCACAGGATTTCACTCCCTCTCTCCACATTTGTTAACTACTGTGCTAAACTATGAGAGGATATGACCTTAAAATAGTTGTCTGTCTCTCAGCTCTTTACAATGCTAAACTAGAATTTTGATTCTGAACTATAACCTTGAAATATACTATCATAACCGAATACAGAGGGTCAACCAGGTTCAAGTTTCTGAACYAGCACATTTTAGAAAAAAAATTCAAAACTTTTATAGAACAAAGATTTGCACATCAGCTAGAAGTTTCTACACTGTGATGGAAGATTAAACTCCCAACAAAGTTTTTTCTACATGACTTAGCTTCATTTTGCTCATTATCAAAATTGAATATCGCTAGCAGGCACATTCTGAGAACAATTCAGCTAACACCATTTTGACACTGTAACCTTGAAGCTACCTTGGAGATTTAGTAGCATCACAGTGGTGCCAGGACTAATCCACTTAACAAAACTGAGGTGAAATTCCCAGCATGACATTTCTTAGAACAAGGGAACAGAGTTTTAGGAAATCTATCATTGAAGGYTCCTTACATAAGATTTTCAGGGAGACTATATCCAGTTCTACATATTTTGATGCAACTACCTAATTTTAAAATTGTTTATTCYGTGTGTGGGAATATAACACTCTGCTGTCTCCTTCTCCAGTTCCCATAGCATACAACAAGAAACCTCCCCTCTCTTGCTGAGGACATGCCAATTGCAACCTAAAATAAGCTACACCTGAATCCTGTCAGCTAGATTCTTGCTAGAGGAATTATTTTTGCAACCATCTAGTACTCTTAAAGTAAGATCAGGGAAAATAAGCACTACGAAAGTACATCCATTCCTCACACACGTGCATATACACAGCAGAAAGTCTTTCTATCGTGTTGTTTGGGGTACATGTATGTTTTAACTTATGGAAGTAATATCTACAGGATATTTGTGGGAACATGGGAACAGAAATTTCATGATGCTTAAGAATGTAAGAAATACCCAGTTGAATCAGACCAACATCTATCTAAACCCACTCTCATGGAAGGACAAAAGCAGATRCTGTTTAGAAAGTTCATGTGAATATGGTTGTTTTTTTTGAAGTCCTTTCCCATTATACTCCCTGAGGATCCACAATTCCTATGTTAAAGATGCTAGTGGCACTTGCAACTTGCCACTGAAATTCTCCTTGGAATAGTGTATGCTCTCCCACTGGTAACTTACATCTTCACAAAATAAACTCTCACTGTAGTAGGTGCTGCACCCACTTCATCAACAGCAGTGCATAACTTTCAAAMTGATGTTAAATAGCCTTAGAAGAAGACATGGGCAAGTCCCTACACAGATATTTCAAAGCAGAAAAGTATCTCTTTAAGTTGGCTCAATTCCYAGTTTTTCAATTGGGAGCACATAAAGTTGGATTCTATTAAAAGCAATTGAAGTCAAGCCAACATGCACCAGGGATGCTGCTGGGAAGAAAATGGAGGTGTTGYCTTTACTTCCTTTCTGAAGGACATGAAGGCCCTTTACAGGAAAGGGTATATTTACATTTCATTAAGTTATTTTAACCCACCATTTTTGTGATTTTTTCCTCTAGAGGTCACATTTTTCAACAGTGTTTCATCACTTTTATAGCATCACACCAAAGTCCTCCTGCAGCCCACCTGCACCWACTGGGGCTAAAAGCTGAGGACAGGAATAGCAAGGAGAAGTGGAAGGGATCCTTCAAGCTCAAGCGATCTTTATCAGGGAAAGCTCCTCTGTTGCCCTTATGCCCTTCTTGTTGAAATGGGTTGAATTAAATTGATGTTAATCAGTCAAGAAGCCGGTCCTTCCAGGGACCATTGATGGTCAACACTACCAGAGCACGTGTGCTTTCTCCAGAGCTTTCTCCTCCGCTGCTTTCTCTAGAGCCATCTTCTGCCAGCTCCTTCTGGCCATTGTAGTTAGCTAGAGAAGCAGCTTGGAGGGAGCAGCCTCCAAACCTGAGCATCTAAACTTAGCCGGTAACATATAAACGTATGCTCACTACCTACCTCTCCAGATGACAGATTAAACGTATTTAACTATGTCCAAAATCTACGCATTGCCAGAAAAAAAAAAAAAAATGGATTAATTTGTATCTGCAAGAACTTTGGCAAATCTAAGTGATAAACAGGTTAGAGAGTGGAAATCATGCATTTGGTCTTGATTGCAACCTGTCAATATATAGCTTTTAGCAAGGAAAGAGCATTTACACAGAGATCTACAAAATGAAGCACTGCCAAAAAAATCAGCTGCTAGTAGCAACACTGCCATCTCACGATTTTATTGCAAGTTTCATAATATTCAGCTCTTTTCTCAGGGCTTCAGGTTTTCAACTGGTAAACCTCAGCTGCAAATTGTGAAAAAAAAACAAAACCACACACAAAACAAAAATAAATTTTCTAAATTCCATGTTTTCTGAGAAAAAGCCTGAGAATGTAACCTTTAGCAATTAACAAACAGGCAAAAATGAAGGATCCAAAGCACATAAWTTAAAAACAAACCCTGTGCTTTTAGATCACGACACTGACAGCCTGAACTTCTATGATATCAGATCATCACCATGACTCAAACTGCAAATCCCATTGATGGGTTCAATAATGCGATCAGAAAACGTATGGCACTTGGCTGCAGTGGCAAAAGAGCTCAAATTTGGCAAAAAAGAACCAAACAAACATGAGAGCCCACATCTTCCTCACACATAACAGCTTCAAGAAGGGAACAGTATGTCCCAGAGCTCAGTAAAATTTTTAATTCCTAGCAAAAAGCAAACACACCAAAAGAACAAACAACCCCCAAATCCCTTCTCCCCCAGTGACGATTCACTGGCAAACAGGCTTTACAAAGAGGATGCAGGACAGACTCTGCATTCACAAATTCATTAAGAAGACTTTACATATGAAGCAAGAATGCCTCTTGTGCAAAGTGAGGTGTTTTGCAGAAGCAAAAGACAGAAACACAAACTGCAAACTGATTCCCCTTTTTAACATCACTCACCTCAAGCCTAGCACCCTCACATTCTCCTTCTTGCTTACCCAGCAGCAGAGAGGAAAACCCCACACCTAAATCAATTGAAGGTCTCCTATCAGCTCAGTGGGGATGCTAGGCTGTAAACGAGTTTCTTATTAACAGCTTAAGATGTCTATCGACTTTATCCCACTTTATTTAATTCAGGATAGCTGGAAGGCTTTCAAGCAGCTTTAATTACCTTCAGSTTTGATTTTTTTGGAAGGGTAGGAAGAAGTTAAAAGGGACAGGAGAGACTAACTGAAGCCCCTCTGTACCCTGGAAGGAAGTAAAGGGCTGAGCATGCCCACCTTCCCCTCCTCTTTTTTTTTGCACTAAAACATAAAGATTTTTTTATCCAGAAGCTGTGATTTCTTTTCTTGGCACAGGTGTGCCAGTAGAGGCCACCACAAACCCAACCAAACAGGTTTCAAGATGAACAGGTATGTGTGTTTCACCCCTACTCAACAGACAGGAGACTGATGAGGAGATKAGGGCTTTAAGTACGTCCAGCCACAAGGCATCAGGGAGCCTCTGCACAGAGGGTCAGCAGAAGCTCTTCGCTCACAAGTTTGAAAGGCTTTTCATTCCTTTGCTTGAAACTTGTTACTATGCTCAAAAATAATAATAATAAAAAAGAAAATTACACAGTTTTTCCTGAACATAATGGAAATGCACATTAAGCAAGAAGATCTCCCAGTGAATATGTTCTGGAAGAGGCTGGTTCAGCTACGTGCCCTGGATCACCTTGTGATTCATGYTAAATCTTGCCACTTCGCCTACTGGATCTGAAGCCTCTTTCTGCTAGAACAACCCATAGAGGCTATTTCTCCTCACAGGCTCCTGCTTAGTTAAACCATCACCTCAAGCTGCTGTCTGCCTTATGGCTCCCATCCTTGTGCCCACTCATTTCTTCAAAATAGCTATTGGCTCAGGGAATGTCTGGAAATACACAAGGAGCTTTGGATCACACAGGATTGTTTAACTTAAATTATACAGTGCCACCAGACTCATAAATTCAGAGTGTGCCAGCAAGTTCAAGCCACACTTGATCCAGAGTTTATACACACTTCCAAGTCAAACTTCAGTCTAAAATGTGCTATGCACTGTCATCAAGTGAACAATTTCTTCAGGTGAGAAGGCTGTGGAAGGAGGATATGTTTGACATGTATTTTTGGCTGATGCTCTTGAATAAAGAATAAAAACTGGAACTGAGTGTAAGGCTACTTGTTAAAAAATAATAAAAAGTACAGACTTCTGTCTACATGCAAGATGTTCTGGTCTTTGTTATTACCAAACTACTGAAGCAATATTGCAATTTCAMATACTGTAGCAATCTTCCAGCTCTCACTTTTCTACTCGCATATGCTTCCATGCTATGGCCTCAGTAAGTATCAACAGATGAATGCTGTGCCTGTAAGTTTACCCAGACTGTTTAATTTATCACAGCACTTTGAATACTGGTCTTTTTGTTTTAAACTTTTCCGCAATATTCTTCACACAGACCTCCCTTCCTACTGCTCAGTATTTCAATTATAGCATTAACTAGAGATACCAAACAAGACATAGGCAGGTGCTAATTACCACACCTTTGGCCATAATTTGCAAGACATTTACCTGCTGTAGGAGTCAAGGCAARGAGGACTCTCCAGTAATAGGCAAGAGGCTGTTTCCAGCCTCCACATTTTTATTTTGGAATGGAGCTTTCTTCAGCACCCAAAAACCCACTGTAACCAAAAATGAGTACAAGAGATCACTTCCTCCCACAGCAATTTTAGTATTTAACAGTGTGAGTGCTAGCATAGATTTCATGCAGGTCACACCTGATTCCTCTAATGGGGAAACTTCTCAAGACCCATAAACTAGGTAACTTTGAATTTGAAAGGAATTAAGCTCTAACAAGCAACCAGGCAGGAAATGAAATACATAACGAAGAAATAATTGGCAGATGCTGTCTTACTTGAGACAGAGAGAGATCAAAGATGAATAGGACTTGAACTTCTACATACATTTATCTCCCTGGGAACTGACCCAAACTCCAACAGAAAATCTTCAACTGAGCTGGGAATAGAAAGCAGATTTCCTGGGCCCACAGCTTTCGCCTACTTGAATGTAAAGCACTATGGTCATCTAATCATCATCTGTTGACTCTGAAAGCCAAACAAAAAGGCCCCTGCAGGCCCACAGGATGTGCAGTTTCTCTTCCAGAGAGACTTTACAAAAAGAATAAATATCATATATCAGTATTTTTTACACATGCAACTTGTCTATTATCACATGCAGTAAATCTGTCATGGAGCTCAGTTAACTTTTTTTCCTGTCATTATGATGAGTCACTTTCTGCTGTGAACCAGTAAAAAGAAATTTCTCAAACTGACTGCTTTCTGACTTGTGCTCAAAAAATATTTTGCAGAAAAGGCTTCTAACTGTATATATGCAAGTTTTTTTTTGTTTGTTAAGATGCATGCAGAAAAAGCAAACTAAAGTACAAGAGTGTTAAAATACCAACTCTGCAGCTTTATGCAACCAGCAATAGATTCTTCAAAAATATATTGAAAACATTTTCTAGCAGATGTATGTATTAGAGCTCATCAGGTTTGGAAATAATCTTAAAATACCCTAAACTCCTGCTAATCCCAAAGCTTTCTTTAAAAAGCCTTTCCTCCACACYCCCCACACCCCCCTTAAAATATGGAGACTTTCAGCTGACATTATCCGGAATTTCTGTAAGCAGAACATGTGTTTCACTTCATTATTACACTTAACAAATAAATAAACCAATCACAAACCCCACAAATTCTCAACCCCAGTTCTCCAGCATTGCTCTGAATGTTGGCTGAGTTTGGCTGCTAGTCCCAGCAGAGCTTCTGCAACCAAAAGACTAGAAAAGTCTCTCCCTCCCTTTCTGCTACTCCTTTCCACTCTGTTAAAATGAGAATGGCAGAGTTCAGACAGGAGGAGATGAAAATCCCTCATGGGTTAAGCAGAGGCTGTTTAAGTTTGGATTCTGTGGGAACTGACACAAGAATCAAGAGGTGCTCAGGTAAGGGCCAGCCTCCAAGATTCACACAAACACACGTGTGTGCAATGACCTCAAAGGAAGCACAGGGCACCAGTTCACCAACCAGCTGAACTAATAACATTTGGACCCAAAAAGCAAGTGTAAACCAACAGTTCCAGTTAACTACTGCTGCTTACARATTGTAAGTCTTCATCACTGCTTACAGATTCTAAGTCTTCATCACTGCCTAGCTACATAGGAYGCCATAAAGCACTGTGGATTAAGGCCACATAAATCAAGGCTAGAGTGATAAAGAGGAAAAAACACGCATATCCRTAAACAAGCAAAAGCATATAAAGATTTTGGACATGTGAAAGGTTTCTGCAGAAAGGGTGATACTATAACATATTGTTCAACATGTTRATCAGGGACAGTATAGCTGGCTCAAAATGTCAATAAAGCAGTAAAGGGAATGCAGAATGGTTATTAGGAAGTGGAAGGAAATAAAAAAAAAAGGAAGGAAGAGGTTAAGGAAAGAGGAACAACTTTCCTCCCCAAAAAACAAAGACACAATCTTTTAAATGTAAGGACAATTAAGCACCAAAAACAAATCATTTAAATGAGTTGGGAATTTCAATCYCTAAAGGATTTTTAGAAAAGGCAAGACAAGTGCTTATCAGGAATTGTATGGATAATGCATGGAGCTGGGRGAGAATCAACTAGATGATGTAGGAGTGTGCCTATGTCACATTGTTCCTGATTCTCTGATTTACTTCATTTTGGCTGAGGACACTATCAATCAACCCTCAYGTATCTATCAGATACCTGATAGTCCATGCCTTCTTAGAAGAAATGCATTAGCTGGAGATGAAAAATAAAATCTTACATTTCAAAAGTGGTCTGGGAGATAAATAGAAGCTTCTACCTTTAACAATTCAACACTGCCTACCTCACTTTTGATGCTCCATATAAGACTGTCTGATGGCTTTGAAATGCCCTCTTGAGAAGGCCTTATGTACTGCAGAACTAGACCAACACTCCTCACAGTGGATTTGACAGGGTTTTAGGAAGGTGGGCATTGCAATTTCCTTTTCATTCCAAGGACTGAGAGGGAATAAAGTTTATTTCACTAATTTCTGCTACCTAGTTATCTTTTATTGCATGATAGATAACTACAAAAATAGCAGCTCATACAGATCAATACTTTGAAAGCACAACAAACCTTTCACTAAGTCAGTAGAAGAAAGTTGATCATATTTTCTTTTTTTTTTAAATCAAGGACAGTACAACTAAATGATCTATTTCTTCTCTCTTCATACTCATATATATTAAGCCTCTTAAAAATAACATTTTGTAGAAGTTACTTTTCTTTGTTTAACTATGTAGTTAGTTAAAAAAATGATATTCTAATGGTCTAGATAATGYATAGCAGCTTTTATTCACTTTTTTTGGCACTTGCGTCACTAAAGCTGTCACAAAAAAATAAATCCAAAAGTCTTGTATAGTTCATCAGTGATTAGTGACTAGATCTTTCCATTATCTCTTCAGTTTCTGCATTTTTTTCCACTTGCTGGTATCGGCTCCATCAATATAACTATTCATTATAAGTTTATGCAGTTCAGCCACAGGCTCCTTAGAAACAATTTTTTTCCCCTTCAGGAAAAGGCCAGTTATGAACCTACAATACTATAACCTTAACCACATAAGACTAGCAGACCTCAAACTAAAAATTTCAGTGTGATTTTGCTTAAAAAATAGCCACCATGTTTTAGACACATTGAAAAGGAGTTAAAACCAAGCATTAAAGGTTCAGAACACTCAATAGCCCTCTCTGACATCAGAAAACACTTAAACAAATGAGTACCTGAGAAAACACTGAGATAATCTTTGCTGATTTTAATCCATTAGTGGATGAGGAAACACTTAGATAACCTTTACTGATTTTAATCCAATAGTGTGGAATATTAATTTWAAAAAAATCTCATGTTTACCTATAAAACAGATTATGTTGCATACTTACATTAATGCACAGAAATTATTGCAGAGTTAGGCAATTCTACAGCTATGCACAGATCACTCACAGAGCACGGAGGACTGAGGTACATCCTTAGCTCTCTGGTTTCACCCCTTATTAACTAGCTAACGTGCTTAGCAAGAAAACGATGACACTGAGAATCAAGGTACATTAAGTTTAGCCCTACTGATCACGTGCTGCTAGCTGATGATCATGGACTACCACCGATCMTTTTTATGCTGGGACTATACAAAAAAGAAGTAGCTCAGCAAACAGGCGTAGAAAGCCTCCACGCACTTTTCTTGATTCCTGAACAGCACTGCAGCGGGCATCCTGTATCTCTTTTTTAAACTGAAATAGAAAAGAATCACTGTTTATTTAAGGCAGCAAAAAAAAAAAAAATTCTTTAGCTTAAATGCACTATGTCCTCAAGCTGAAGGAAAAGTACATAAACTGGCCTCTTTATATTAAGATTGGATCCTTGAGGAAAGACAGTAGCAGATGAATCAAATAATCTGGCTGGTTAATTTCTAAGGAAATAAATTTTCATCAGCCCTTTAAAATAAAAAGGTTTCTATTTCAAGGTGAAAATGGAAAATTGTTTTGCACTGACTGATGCCATTCCAACTTCTGGAAGTAATGAGGTTCTAAGGTTGCCCAAGTCTTGTCATTATGTAGCAATCACATAGAGCCAACCATGAATTCTCATAAAATGGTCTGACTCATTAAATAATATTTAAGTAACACACACTCATACTAAATCTTCCACCAATTAAGTTTTCAGAAGGAATGATCACCAACAAAAAAAAGAAGAGGCTATAAAACTACATGGTCAGGTTTGGGAGAGGCTAAACCAGTATTAAATCAGAGCTTGAAACCTGACCTCATTACAGAGTCTTCACCTTCCAGACGAACACAGTGAAGAGTGATGTATGACACTACCTTGTCACATACACGCTGCTAACAGGGAAGTATTCCCACAGATACTTAATATCTGTCTAAAATTTGAAGTAGGTCTTTTTAATGAAGAAAGTCATGACACCTCACAGATGGACAAAGTTTCCTGCAAGCTTGGGCATGAGTTTGAAAGACCAATTGTCCCACAGGATTTTCTCAAGTAACGAAGTACTCCATGTTCTTTTCTTTTCTGCAGCAGTTAAGATGGTCATCAACAACTTCCATCTCACTGACCCCTTAATAAGGGCATCATTTTAAGAAAAAAAAAAAAGCATAACAGGAAAAAAATGCATTGTGAAAACAAACAAGTACACCCAGATGTTTTTTGGATAAATAGGAAACTTGCTGGACCACAATAGTTTACTTCTTTTTATTATGAGCTGTAGCATGCACCTAGCAAGTTCAATGGGATWTTTTTTCATAAAATTTCTAGCAAATAGACAGCTGAAGAAGCAGCCCTGAGAGGCTGTGGGRTCTCTTTCTCCAGAGATCTTCCAAACCTGCCTGGATGCCACTCTGTGCCCCACGCTCTGGGTATCCCTGCTGGAGCAGGGGGATTGGACTARGCAATCCCTGGAGGTCTCTTCCAACCTCAACCCTTCTGTGATTCTGCAAAATATGACCTATCCCATTAAAGTGAGAGAGAACGATTACAATACTAGACAAGTATTCTGATCATGTAACTAAGACTTTACATAATTCTGTGTGTGATGTAAATACTTTAGCATTTTCATTAGCTTACATTATGGAAAACCAAGTCTTTTTCTGACAATAGGACAATTTCATGTAGATGGTAGTCTCCTACAAATAGAAAATACAAGTAAAATGTAAACAAAAAAACCCATAAAGTATTCTGAGAAACAGCATTTTGCCTCCCTACCAATAAACATAACAATTTTCCACATTGGTGTCATGTTATTCTATCTCCAAACAAAATGAAGAGATTTCCTAGTAAGTACTTCTATTCATAAGAATCATCTCCTCATTAGGATTTCTTGCCAAAAATATGAGGTCTAAGCTGCCCTGGATTAAATGGAAAACATGTAGTATCCATTTATATTTTTCAAAATACTAAATTATTTCTTTATAAAGTGCATTTTAATCATTTTATGTTGGCAGTAAAGAGGAAAAATAAACAAGGTATAAAACAGTAAAGATGTGATGCTGAACGCACTTGCATTGTATTGARGCAGAGGAGAAAAAGCTGTTTAACAGAAGTAACTTTGCTGCTTACAAGAGGTTTATCCAGGCATTACTGTGCACTGCATGACCAAATGTGAATCAAAACATGCAGCGCCAGGGGATCAGTTTTATAGAGGCCCAAGAGTAAGTATAGCAGTATTCCCACTTTAGCTGCCCTTCCTCCTCATGGCAGTCAATTAGGTGGCTGTGCGAGAGCAGCAGCAGTTCCACTTCGCTAGAACTGAATTAGCCACTTTTCCAAATTATGCTTTAGAAAGAAGAATCAAATAGGGGTTTTAGATAAGATGAAAGTTAAGTGGCAGCAAATTCTGCTTCCACATCCCAAACAAAGCACAACACCACTGTACAACAGTTAGGGGAGGCAGCAAGTCATCAGCACCCACAGCCTGCCGGTCTAATACTTTAGCATCAGTTTSGACTTTTCATATACCCTTCTTTGTATATAAGTCTCCAAGAACTGCTAGAGTAGCAAACTAATGATTACTAAAAGTACATAGGTAATTCTGGCAAAAACAAAACAACACRGGTAGAAAATGATTCTTGATGGGTGCTGCAGGGGATAGAGAACAGAGACAGGGACAGACAACAAGCATTCTCGACCACCTAAATCAAAAGTGAAGAAAAAGAAAAGCCCTTTCATATCTAGTAAAAAGATTAACACTTCTGTTCTCTAATTGAGCTTTATGAATGAATGATGCTTCCCTCTGCCAATGATTTTAAGGAATTATAGCTATTAAAGTCAAGTATCCCAAATCCGTTACTTCTAGAAACTGCAAGTACTAAAACTGACACAGCCTCATGGCCTACATACAAAATGGAAAATGCAGAAACACTAGTGAGGACCAGGTCAATGACTGAGCAGAGTTAGAGATACAACTGCAGCAAAAAGGCACCATCCGTTTCTCCTTCTCTGCTTGCTGCTAAAAAATAAATAACAAGGTCTGAGCCTGTAGTGGAAAACAAATACTTTCAATTTATTTGCAYAAGTCTTGAAAACTGATCTTTGCTGAAACTATACATAACTGAAATCTATYCAAGGATTCATAATTATCTTCATGCACATCTTTTGGGAAGATGGCCTTACTAATCAAACATCTTCAAGAGCAATTCTATAGGAAATAATCTAATTTTGTTTGTCCCAGATCAATTTCTGGTTCTCTCAGGTGCTAGACAGAAATTTTCCCAGTTCAGAGAACTTGTATTTCATGAATCCTGGAACAGATTACGAAAACATTCCTCAAGTACACACGACAAACAAGTTGCTGGTACTTATCTGCAGAAGTTCAKTTCTTCCTTCGCATCTTATATCTGCAACAAAGGTGTGCAACTTGGTAGTAAATATTTCTATGTTAGACTATGGCTTTAATTATACGGCCTGTATCTTCAGTTCATGCAATGATATATAGGACTTAGCAAGCAGATGCAGAGGCTAACATCCAAGYTTCAGGATGTCACTCTCTGGGAAGGGAGAAGGGAAGGAAGCACACCAGGTTACAGAAAATTCCCATAAATCATTTTCACAAAGCAATCACAAAGAAAGCATTTATCTTCAACTTTATAATTAAATGTAGCACTGGTCTGCTTTCCAGCTGCAAATTAAACTCCAGCACTGAAAGGAATGTACTAAACCTGTTCCAAAAATGGCCAGATGTGCACACTCAAACACCATTCACACCACTGGTGAACAGCTGGAGCCAAGTTTTGACAAAGGCAGCACAGCAGTTTTGCACTGACAGACAATATAATCTGAATTACAACCAACTGATATATTCCAGCCAAAAACAAACAAACAAAAAATGCTAAGGAAATTTCAGGAAAACATTCATAAACCAGGAAGTGCCAAGACTGAATTGTGCAGGCCTAATCAGCACTTTGCTTTCACAAAAACATATTGGAACTGAACATCGAGGGTGCATTTACTTACATAAACCCTAAAAATAAGCATTTTAGATCAAATCGCAAGTGCAGTTTTGAAGCAAATCCAACTTAACCTCCCAACTTAACCATTCTTTGCCCAACATCACAGCATGATCTTGGAGCACCCTAAGTGTGTTCTGCATGTGGGATCAAATCATCTGAAACAGCTCTCTTTACTCCCCAGAAATAYGCACAGCGAGGACACTCTGGCCTTATCAGCAACAGCTGTGGTAAAGGGTAGAGTCTCCTGAAAAGGATAAATTTCCTGTCATATTCTACCCTGCATAATCTCTCTGAAAGCTCAGAAGTTGTGTTACAGCCTATCCATCCAACACCATCATCTAAATACCAGTGAGCTATTTTATTTTTTCCTTGTTAAGTCCTTGCTGTCAAACCTAAATAGGAATATACCCAGACGGTCAAATCAAAAAAGGACAAAATAGCTAAAAGCTGAAATAAATTTAGTCACAGCAACTTCACAGACTTGTKGTATCTACATGATATCTTTTGATTTTTCATTCTTTAAGTAGGTTGTTACCTTAGGATAAATCCCACTCTTAGACCTGAACAGTAACCCAAGCCAGAGCATGGGTCTGCATGCAATGGGTGGAGAGGGAAAGGAGGAGAATGGCTGGGTCACACCATAAATATAAAAAGTGAATGAAAGACTTCATTTGGTTTTCTTCCAAAGTAAAGCTATTTTTGAGCTTTGAAAAAAATCTCCACTGAGGGCTATATTGCTATAGTATTTATATGATTATTGTGCACATCACTGGAGTGCATTAGAAAGGAGGCATTCTTCATCCAAGTACGACAGAGATGTATATTGTATACATAACAAAAGTATGGGTAAATTGAGCACAAAGGCTACCTGTAGTTCAATCAACATGCTTGAAGTAGTTACTGGGAAATCAATTGAAAATGAATTTGAAAAGCAATTGCAGCAGATCCATAGGGTAAAATAGTTTCAGCTGGGGTCTCAGGACCTGCTGTACATGCATTTTTAGAAGAGGGGGAAAAGCTACTACGAACTTCTCCAACCTTATTCCATAGACTGACCAACTCTCAGCAGAGGGAACTTTATAGGTGTCCTCCTGACACCTATAAGGAAATCACCTGAAAAGGAAATTCCTTTTCACCTGAAAGGAATCCAATCTATGTGCTCCAAGACCACRCTAAGATCGGAACCGAAGCACAGTCAGAAAGGATGAGCGAGATTTGCTTCAGAAACTCACTCCTGGATCAAAAATAAAACACTCATGAAGAAACTAACTACTTGTAAATGAACAGAATTTGCCTTTACTCTCTCTCTAAATTTAAAATATTTGAGCTTACACTTACCTTTGATGCACTGTTACTGTGAAATGACTTTTGCTACTGTTCAAGAAAATTAACAGGATTCACTTCAGTTTTATATATCTCAATTTTCAATTTTGCCCAGTGACCCAAGCTCCCTACTAGCACAGCTGGAGAGGGTGTAATGGCTTTTTTTCCCCTCTTCTCTACGTTTCTCTCTCATTGAATGCCTGCCTTGTTTGCAGTTACTTCTCAGGAAAGCTCAAACCGCACTTAGAAGATGGTGCTTATTTTGGAAGCCCTCATTTCTTAAAGACATGACTATTTTTTTCTTTTTTTTTTTATTTGTTTGTTTTTTTTTTGTTGTTTCTATGAAAGTCTGTGACTTCATCAGCTCATGCATATACTCACAAAAATCCTAMATTACTACCTTGAAAACATTGATTTTGCAAGTCTTGCATATGAACATTGAAATCATTTTCAGTTTTAGCAGGACGTTTATTTCTTGATAACCATAAAGTTACCACTCTGATTCATAGTTCTCACTGTGTTGTAAAAGATAGGTAAGATTTTCAGGATGCTGTAAAAACTGGCTCCACTTAAGCATAGAAAAGGAGAAGATAAATATGAAAATATTTAAATTAGCACCACTTYAGTCATACCTGGTATAATAAATTGCTGCTTGGAGCCTATCTTGAAGTAATGTAACATTTACCCACTCATTTCAATACCAAAATGAGAAGTATGCTTCAGAACTGACAATTTCCAAAACAAGATTTCCTGTAATACATAAATATGTAAGACAACTTAAGGTTCATTTTGGAACAACTGAACTTTATGTTTTGAAGGTTTCTCATTTTATTTTTTAAATATTTTTTTCCCCTCAGCAATTCATGCAATGAAAGGTGATCATATACTTTATATATTATGGATAATAAAATACTAGAAAAAACATCTTGTTGAAACTGTCTGGGAAAACACTGGAATCACCTGATTTCCCCCTGTGCAACTGAACGTCTTGGGCTGAGGGAGAGCTGCGTGTTCACATGAAGCCTCACCATACAGCACTAGACATTTTAGTGAAAAACACGTCTAGTGTTACAATGTGCTCTAAAAGAAACATGATGCTTGAATCAGAAATGCAGCTACCAGTTCTTTGTACATTGATTAATTACACATAATTCCTTGTTAAAGAGGAGCTTCCTCTCCAGAACACTCTTCTCACACCTCTGCTGCCTCCTAATGACTTTCTCACACCTCCAAAGCTCCTGGAAACATTGTGTCTTGCAGATCTATTAAAAATAGTCTGTTTTCAGGCATCAGTGCCTAGGAATTTTTATTTTCAAAATTCTAAAACACCAGTCATCCCTAAATCATAATCAGTGAATCCAAGTKTGTCAGGCTGCTGCACTGCCACTTGTGGACAACATAGCCTTGCAGGACAGTGCACAGCCACTTCAAGGCAGTTGATTATATTCTCATTTAAATGAGGATAGCAGATTTTGTTCTGTAGATAGGTTGAAGCAATGCATTGCATTGAATCTAACATAACAAATGTTTTTGAGCTGCACCTTAATGCAATCTGCAATCCATCACACTGTTAGACCTGACTAGAAAGGGGCATGTGGAAGAGAGATACCTTTGCCTACGGGCTTGCCAGTAAGTTAACTGCGATCTTACCAACTGTAAGACTTCCTTCACAGGTTGCTGCCTTTAGATTCTGATATGTACACAGATTTCTATTTCAAGAAAAACAATCCTTTGAGCTTCCAATTATCCTTACGCATTTTTTTTGCGAAAAACAAAAAGTATTGCAAACAGTTTAATAAAATATTCTCTTAACATATACTTTAGTGCATGTCAGAACTCTACCTAGTTACCATATTCAGTAGCAATCTATCCTTKTCACTGCAGCATGGCAGCGTGTCTCACATGCGCGCGCACACACAAATAATGCTCAGAAGAAAGCATTAGGCTGTGCCAAATACTCCCATGCTCATATGCATGTTCAAAGTCTTGGTAAATGGATGTTCTGCTGAAACTGAGCTGCATTCCATACGAAAATTAATGTTTCACATAATGTAAAAAAAGATGTATACATATGTAATCAGATACTCAGGAGTGTGACTAACCCAAAACTTCTGTTCAGATCTTTGGAAAAAAAAATGACAGCTGTTATGGAAGAATTTTTTCTCCTCTTTTCATCCTTTCTTTCCTCCCCCCACCATTTTCTCCCTAACAGATGCTTTTATTCTGTTTTTTTTTCTTTTTTTTTTTCTTTTTTTTTTCTTTTTTTCCTTTTTCATTTCTCCTCTTCTCTTCAGTTACAGAGTTGCAGGGAGGGGGCAGGAAGCGTAGGGTGCTAATGCACAAAGCAGTACTTGTTAAAAACTGGACATATCCAGGCAATTCGCCAAATTTAATTCCAAAGATCCCATTTGTGATTCTGTGCTAAAAAGGAATATAGTAATTGTTCTATCTGTTTGTAGGACACTGTGTCTTCTATGGAAGAAGAGTTAAAAACAAAAGAACAAAAACAGCTTCTCTCCCATCTCCCCAAACACACGCTTCATTCCAGAAAATACCATTTTCATTGGCCTTCAGAKTTGTCAGAAATAAATCAAGCAGCAAAACCCAGGATTATCTCACAAACATCATGAAAAGACATTATTGAAGTTCACAGCGGACACAGTAAGAGCCAAAAAGAGGTCTAATCCTGCTGCTTTTATCAGATCTGCCATATTCAACGCTGGGATTTGGACCTTGCTGCAGTGAAAGCTATTCATTAAGAACGGATATCACTGAGAGCAGCATCCTGCGTCATGGAGATAAAACACATCAAGTGCTGCAGATGCCTTGAAAAATCTGATATATTGACAAGCTTTCCTAAATTCTTCTGATTCGGACTGCAAATTTCATGTATTAATTTGCAAGCAATCTTGCCCTGAGGCCAGGAAGGGACAACTCAGGCAAGAAACTGCTCCTATATGCAAGTCAGTAACTCTGAAACTGAGATGTTTTTACAAAGAGGAGGGGGAGAAAGAGAGAGAAATTACTTATACTTAAAGTCTTAATAAGTAATGGTCACGTATACTCTCTCTCCCATGATTTGCTGTGTGTCTCTCTCTGATATGGCCAAACAGATGTTAAGCCATAACTCATAATAATTTAACAGTGGAAACCAAGTACTACATTATGAGACAGGCACACTGTTTAAATTCCAGATGATTTATGCTGAGTTCCATTGTTGGTGTTATGTACCCAAAATAAAATGCGTACACTGACACCCACAGAAGTAAAAATACATTAAATTATATATGCAAGTTGCTTGTGGATATAAATCAAAGCTAAAATATTCCACTCACAGGGYCCAAAGCACAAATCCAAACTCCCTTTCCATTTATAGTGTTTTTAATATTTTGCTATAGGCAACAAAATTTCTTTCCCCACGACTTTCCATTTTTTTCTTCCTGTACAGCCTTCCAGCTGTACAGCTCTTCTGCAACCCCTCCATGTATTGCTCCTCTCCCCTTCAGCTCAGATTCTTCATTCACCAAGTTCTTCACCTTCTCTTCCCAAGGCGCAGGGATTAGAACGTCACAGGGGCTCACAGCAAATGTTTCTCTTCTGTTCCACTGGTTGGATCTTTTCCTGTACTTTGATTACCATTAAGAGCATGCAGCTAACTTTATCTACAGAGCACAAGAAACAATTTACTTTGAAAGATGGGTACATAGAGCAAGAAGGGTCTCTGCATCTTGAGAAGAGGTTCAGGAACTAGAAAGAGTAAAAGAGCTTCCCCATTYAAGATAAATAGGCAGGCAAATATTAGTAAATGTGATTAGCCATCTTAAAGTCCTAAATAAATCCTCTCAGAGAGCTCTTTCTCAGGCAAGTAAGAGAGGCAGAGGTGACTCCATCACCTATATTAAAGTATAAATCATCCATCCCAAGTAATTACAGAAAGAAACAATGGGCTGGCTTGCAGACAGGGCATGGTTCTTAGTGCTCTTCATTTCTTAAGGCTTTTTCTCTCATATTTAGGCAAGTATACATGGAAAAGCAGAGAGGAAACACAAAGTGCAGGAAGGTTGTTGGAAGAAAACTAAATTGTGGGAAAAATATGACAATGGTTTCTGAAAGACAAAATGGTGACTCTTCCCTCAGTTGCAGCTTGTTTCTTCTTTCAACCTTTGGCTATATGGTGGGAAAGGAGACACCAGGAAGACTTCGGGCCTTTTTMAGATACAACCCTGTTTTTAGGGTTCAGACATACGCAACAGTTAAAAATGCGGAGAACACACAGGAATTACATTTGCAACTTTAAGTCCCATGTTTTTTCCCGCAGGGAAACTTCTTCAGCATTACCCTCCTCAGGTCAATCCTCCCCAGCACTGTGAAGGTAGAAATTCCCCTTTAAGAATCCMGAATCCATAACTAGAAGAAACAGAAGTGAGCCACAAGGGTTAAACTTATTTGTCCAAAGCCACATAGCTAGGAAATGGGAACAGATATCACTTAATAGTCATGTAAGTTACAGGACATTAAATACTATACCATATTGCATTAATAAACAGCTTCACATGTTGCTAAGCCAATATTCCTGTTCCTGTGAAAATACCTTGGGGAAAATTAATGAAAATGTGTTCGTTAGACTGTGCTTCCTGTGGKGCAATGCGATCTCTGGCTAGAATATTCAAAATGGGCATTAAAAAGCATGAGTGGCTGAAAGGACTTTGCAGCAACTCCACAAATTATTCAATTGCTACTTAAGACTCGTGCTGTTCGATATTCAATATATAAGTAGGATCTACTGATCCTTTCCATTAAATTTTAGGACATCATGCTCTTGGCAAAGATGTTGGATATAAAATTGTTATTTAAAGAAAATACTAAGTTCTACATCCTTAAGCATTATCCTTAAAAACCTCTTTTATAAAAAGGCACTTTTTTCTAACCAAAATAACATTCTTCTTATTCAATGAAACTATTTCAACTCTTCTTAAAACACATTAACTGGTATAACTCTGATAAGATTATACACTCAGAAATTCTTTTCATGTTCTTGGCACAGCACAGATAGTCTGCAGACTATTCACTTGCAGACTAGAAAATCCACTGCCATGGATGGACCCTGACACAAATAACCCTTTCACACGTTTCTGTTCCAGCATTTTATATGGAACAACCCACCAAGACTGGGCTGTGATTTCTGATGAACTGATTTTCTACGTGCTAGTCATGTTCTATTTTAAGCGCTTTCTTTAATCAGAAAAACATGAATATGCTTCATACCACCTTTGCAACAGTCTAGTTGAAGAATGCTAAACAATCTTCTTACTCTCACAGGAAAGTATTTCATCCTAACCACTTTAACAGTTTAGTCTAACAGCTGCCAATTCTAATGAAGGCTCCATCTTTAGGTTCAGAGATAAGTATAGAGTCAGGCATAAGTCTTCTCTGGCTTCCTCTCCAGACTGCCATGGCCATCAGCCAAGCATCAAAAGAAAAGGATTGGAAGGACAAGGAATTTAAGGAAGCATCCGAAAATGACTTAGCATCTCCACAGATGAGCAAGGACCAGCAAAGGACAGAACAAACTGCAACTGGGCTCCAGCAATCAAATGAGTTTAGAAATTTTCCTGGTAAGGCCCAGTGTTTATTATTAATTGCATTTACCTTTCAAGTCAATTTCATTTTACAATAAAAGGCACCCTTTGTGAAGGATCAGCACATCTTAAAACAGAGCAAGCTTTTCCCCCCCCATACTGCTTGTGTAATTGCTACATTACAAAAAGGATCTAGATCCCTTAATTAGGGTGAAGCTTCAGCTGAGCTGAGTGATTACACAAACACAGGAAACAGCCCAGGCTCCCAAATATTTGTATTCTAAGCTTCTGTTCCACACAGACATACTTGTGTACCAGACCTGCTTGCACAAGAGTAGTTTGACGCACGCAGAAGGTATGACAGGTATATGTAGAACATGACAGAGGACAGCAAAAAAGCCACAGAGGTAAAAGCACGAATCTGCAATGCAAAGCAGCACTTCATTTAATAAAGGCACAGTCTCTGCCACCTAGCTGTTAAATGTAGTCTATGTACTCCCATACCTAAAAGAGTTTCAGCATTTTAGAGATGAAAAGCTTATTTGCAATATACATATCAAAAATTTCACAGAATCACAGAATGGCTGAGGTTGGAAGGGACCTCTAGAGATCATCTAGTCCAATCCTCCAGCTCAAGCAGAGACAACATTTCAAATCCTCTGTGGACYAGTATTAATTTTTATTGATAAACGCACAGACAGGAGGAGGTACCTATTTAACAGGAATGGCTTAATAAGTGCAGCTTGCTCATGAGCACTTTTTCTATTGAAAAAATAGCATTTAGGTTTTTCTTTGTACTTTTATGCATTTATGAAAAATTTAATTCAGAAAAGAGCAAGCAATGTGTTCTCCTGCAGGCAAGGCAATCAATCCATCATTTTAAAACACTTTTATGATTCTGTTAGAAGCATTACTTTCAAGTAAGCATTAGCACTTTCAATATATTTTGCGACTGCAACCATGAAAACCACGCAACCAGAATACACTTTGCAATTATATTGGAAGAAAATAATTTACATTACAATCTCTACCGCAATAAACAAACCAAATGTTTGCTTACTGTGCTGAATTTGATTGCTAAATGGAAAATAAGAGTAGCAACAGAGTTGTAAAAAGAAAATATTGTGTGACTCTGGAAGACAAAAGTCCAAAGTCAAAGTTTCCACGTGTGATACCTTGTACCTAGCCTGAATCACRTGCTAGAAACCAGTAATTATGTTTTCACATGTTATTTCTATACAAATGCTTCGTTTATTTGTATCCAAGCTACAGTGTGCTTCACTTCCACCAGAACTACCTGGTACCATGGTACTTATCCTCAATCACATTTYCGAACGTTGGTTCCATGCAACAAAACATGGTGTGTAAATCATAGTATAATTAAAAGTCCCTCTAAACCCTCTCCGTGTCTCCCCCCAACCTTCTTTTTTTATGCATGTTTTGGTAATGAATTTAATATACTTGTACTCATCAGGAGAAGTTCAGTTGAATGTAAACTCTTCAAATTAACGATGCCTGTACTAAATGTCCACCGAGGCTCTTTTACTGTAATAGATCTTTTTTTTTTTTTTTTAATGAAATTGGTCTTCATGGAGGTTAGTGTTAAAAAAGGAAAGACCTACATCAAGACAAATTGAAACTTATCAGGATAGCCCAATTAACACATGGTCTATGCCAGAGAATGGATGAGCTGTTCAGACTTGACACTCCAAAGCCTCCAGCATTTTCACCATCCTGTTAATTACATTTACTAGAGACTGAACAGGTGGCAGCAGCAAGATTTGTAAWAAATAAATAAATAAATAAATARAATAATTTCCTAATGTGAAAGTCCAACACCAATGGAAGTTTTACAGGGGAAAAAGGAAATCTAGGCAATTATTTCACAGCACTGTGAATGAACTGTACTTCCAATTTTAGGGATACAGTTTTAGAGGAATTCTGTACCATTCTCTTAAAAGCCTGACATGAAATGTGAAAAGAAATTCTCTGTCTCCTTCTAAAGGAAGCTTTGGCCCTGGGCTCGGGCCTTTATTCCATCGTAAGCAGACCACCAAAGCCATGATGTTGCAACTGCACCCGTCGCTGCGAGCGGCTTCCACTCGCTCATCGGAGCAACTCCCTAATTGCTCCAGAAACAGACAGATGTTTTGTATGACCCCACCGAGCACCCGGTTTCACTTTGTTATGGCTTTGGGGGAGGAAGAGAGTGTCGTACACAGAATTCAGTGTTGATTAAAAAGCACTAACATTTGGCTGAGCAAAACCCAGTGTAGCCCTCTGGGCCTGTCTGACCCACTAACCGCCGTTCCCCAACTCTTCCACTATGACAAAGTTTGTCTGGAAAATGCAGTTTGCAAAGCAAAAAAAAAAAATGATGCTTATGTCAGTTGGGTAACGATTTCCTTAATGCCCCTGCTGTGAGACTCCCCTGAAATGTATTGGTTTAAAACACTTGCAACTATTTTGGTTGCTTCTCAGTGAGTGCTGAGTAGGAAATGCATATCTCAGGTAGAGAGATTACACTATTCAAACACTGGCAATAACTTCATAGCAAGATCTTATTTGGGGAAAAGGGTGAGGGAAAAAGTACGAAATATTTTGAGAACTGAAAATGTAGCAATCATGATGTTAGAAAAGTACACTTTTCCTCCTGAACCTGGAAGTCTACCCAAGGATGCATCATGTACCAAGAAATATTCCTTGCTTCATGACTCTTGCTTCAGAAGCTCCCTTGGAATCCAGGTCCTTCACTGTACTTAGCGACTCTAGATTTGCCTAGCATTTGTGCTTTCTTATGGACCCTCAACTGTAAGTCCAACACATACGAGTATAAAAAGCAGACACAAGATGTGTGGGACCAAYTTAGCCTTCTTTTTCCCTCAAGGCAAGTGCAAAGGTACTAGCATCACCTCAGAAGAGAGATTCATCAGCTGCACTTGAACTGCCTCTTTCAATCCCATTGCAAAGGTTATCAAAATCAGCGCAGGCTTAAGACCTGGTTCTAACACAAACAGGAAAACCTGCATTTTTTCCTGGGGCAAGAGGAGTAGATTTCCACTTTCAACTAAGTATCAGCCAATAAGTGTGCAGAAACCAAACGCTAAACAAAAGCCCAGTGAAATAACAGCAGGTCTTGTGATCTTTTAAGCATTCAAGGACGACAAGGGACAATGGCTGGAAAAGAGCTGGAACAGAGAACAAAGATGTGGGCTTGAGAGCCCCAAGGAGGGTGATCAACCGCCTGCAAAGACACTAAGGAGATAACAGAGCAAGCCCTCCCTAAAGGACAGGAGATGTCTCAGAAGTAGCTTTGGCTACTGATACCTTGCAACACAGCAATTTTTAAAAAAGGGGACAGGGCTATCATGTTTATGGATTCTCAAACCTTAAATATTTTACATGGCCAAAAGGATTTACATTTAGCAGTCTCTATTCTTGCAACCATATTTTCCACAAAAAAAGGCTCAATTATTTATGAGAGAGAGAAAGCTCTTCCCAATAGTTCTTCCCAAATCCCATCCTAGTTGGAAAAGCTGTTCCCAAACCCATCCTAGTTGTTTGAATTAAAAAAAAAAAAAAAGTTTCCTACTGTTTTTGTTCTCTTGCCAACATCAACTTAAATGCTATAAAAATAAACAAAAGTGAAAAGAGAAGAATATTTATTCCATCAACAGAGGTCACACATATGGAGGGCCTTACCACACCATTGTACAGAAAAACAAGGCAAGTTGGCTCAGTGCACCCAGGCACTGTACTGGAAAAGGACTTCCAAAAAAATATGAAGCTTTTTGTGGATCTTGTCTGATAAAATGCCTTGAAGAACAAATATCAACTTTAACATGACAAGTTTGATATATCTCTAGTTAACTGAGAGAGGTTAAATTAAAACCTAATTTGCTAATTGTGACAAGACAATCCAATTCAAAATGCTTCTTGTTTAAAACAAACGTTAATGACCAAAACCCACGTTCATACAAAAGAACATGTTCCTTACAAAAACAAACTTGACACTTAAATGGTGTCATCTATATGTAAAGAAAATGTAGGCACATTTTATAGTTCACATRAAAGAAAGTTATAACATAGAGATTCTAAATGTTCAAACCAAYATTTTTTCCATGCTTTGAGATTAAAACTCTCTGCAAAATTTCCTTGCACTGAGTTATTAAACACAGATTGTTTTTTAGTGATAATTTTGCTTTTTCCTGAAGCATGTGTGCATACAGAAGGTAATGTTATTAGAGTGCAGAAAACTTTCAGGGTTCTGAAACCAGGTAAATTGTTATTATTAGGGTACCTAGCCAAATAAATGGCTATTTAAGAGACTTACTTTTGTTAATGCTTCAGATGGGCACGGCAAGAGCAATAATCAGTAAACTTATGTATGCAATAAAATTACCGTTTCATGCTTCTTTCTGCTCCCACACCCCTGACTTTCCCTTGGGTTGACAGTAGCCACCAACAAACTTTGTGGTTGGCCCTACACCTCTGACAGGGCCCTTGCCATACATGCCAGCTAAGTCCTTATTTTCCCTACAAAAAAAAAGTGGCTTCAGCCAGCATCTCAGCAGACATTAACCCGATGGATTTTACTGAGCTATTGAAGTGTATGAGTGGTAGGCGAGAAGAGGGAAAACAAAATACTTATACAGTTAATAATCATGTCCTAATTCAAATCAGGCTCCTCTAAACCAGCTCAGGTTAATTCTAATTACTGTGCAGTTTTTCTTCCTCAGCATAAGTCAAAGGGGCTCACACAAAGTCAACCCAGAAACCCCCTGGGGGGCAGAAGCTGCTGTACTTCTACCAGTACCAGGACTTGAATTCATTAGTATGTAGAGCTACTCATTTCCTTAGATTAGCTCCAGTCTATGCATTCCTGGGCGACACGAGGGCTCACCATAGTCATGGGGGAAACAAAAGGCGGTGGTAGAGCTTGCTGGCAATGCAGCACTGCCTGCTTCCCGGAGCCTCTACAGGGAGACGGCTGCAGCACCARCGTTTTGGAAGGTTGGTATTTCCTAGTGCAAACTCCTAGCATGTGTGCTCCAGGTAAGCCCACACAGGGCTTCATGAAAGATGACGGGACCTTGAGCTACCTCCTGAGCATGGAGCACGACTGGAAGGAAAAGGTCTGCATGCTAACGTATGGGGAAGAATATGTGAGGTAGCATAACAGGTGTCAAAGTCAAATCTTGTATTTTGTTCTGTGGCTGCAAAGGCGCCACGTCACGCTGGTGGCCAACCCAAGGGACGCCAAGARCAGGGGCATGGCTAAGAAGGGCTGCAGAACTGCTGTTCTCAAGATTCATGCTCAGTACCACTGAGTTCAGCACTTAAGGCAAACCCAGATGTCTTGGTAGGTCAGAATCAAAGGAAAAAAGGTGGTTTCTGAGATAATGAAGGTAAAAGCTTTTTAAAAAGCCTTGAAGACCTAGACGAAGGATTTTCAATGAGTTGCCAGCATCTCCTGGCAGGAAGCACCAGCAAAATAAGTTGGGTGTTCATGGATGCCTGGGATACAAACTATCACTTGGATCCTCTTCCCAGCCACTTGCCTTGGGACCAAGGGAAGCACAGGGCAGCTGTCAAGCCTGAAGGCTACAAATGTCATGGGTCCAACCACGTCTGCCATCAAAAAGCAAAGGCTCTAGCTGCAAGTCTGGTTCTGAGGGCCCAGGAGTTAAATCCTGAATGCCTCTTGGACTACGTGCAGCAGTTCGCAATGAATTCACTTTTGGGATATTGTTGTAACTTAGCCTGGCACAAGGAAACGCTATTAAAATGGCAGTATTAAATAGTACTAAAACACTACTCCYACTTTAATACAATTAGTATTGTACTATTAGTATTTTAATGCATTTTAAATTACAATTTTAATACAACAGTATTAAAGTATTATTAAATTCTGGAGTTCTTTTTCTAAATGGAACATGTTGAAGGACTGAAGATGAGCGTGGTTCAGCCAGGTAAGTTTCCAGGGTCCCCTAAATGAGTGATTCGTTAGGGAGCTAAGAGTTCTCTTAGAAAGCTGCCATATAAACAACTAAGAGAAGCTACAAAAGTGGAATTTTTATACCAGATATCCCCACATTTTCTTCAGTAACTGCTAGCTACTTTTTCTACAGATTTAAAAATATGGTGTAAATGCAGAACACAAATGTTGGAATCATGAAGCATATGCAATGAAAAATATGACATTTGCCAAGTAAGGCAATGTAAAACACTTTATTTATTAGGTACATGGCCTAACATATGGGACATTTTGCACACACAGAAGAAAAGCTACTAACCATGTGGAAAGTGTGCACAACTGTCGCACTCACAAACACATYTGAGAGAGAAAAAGGCATTTTTCCCTCCTACTCATCTTCCCATCCTCATCCCTARAAACCAAAAGGTTAAGGATCAAGTATTTTAAGAAGGATTATAGTAGCTGCGAACTGAAGTGGGCATGATGGCATTTTTGAATCTATAAACCTGCATTATACCATGGGAAACAGGAAAGGAAGCTTCAGGGTAAGAACTCACATTTTGGCTGACCACAGTCACTGTGCTTCCCTTTCGTATCTTCCTACAAAGTCCGCACGCAACTTTGCTCAGTCCTGCACAGGGACTCCCTGAGCATGCTAGAGGAAGCACCAGTAAACAGAAATAAGAGTTTTCCAAATAAATATATATATATTTAATATAGAAAAGCAGCTTATTTCTTTTCTCATCACTCAGTTAAACTATGATAACCTTATTAAAAAAAATCATAATTCTCTAGGCCATTTGAATAAACTCTATATGGGCAGATGAACTTCAGAAAGCAGTATGCCATTCTGTATCCAGCATACCAATAAATTTGGTCAGTACCTGTACTTACAAAACMCAAAACTACCTAAGGGCAAACAATCAAGCAAGAAAATAATTAGTTTTAGCAACTAAACGCATTTCAGAAGTGGAGAAAGTAGAGAGTGGTGGCTGTAGCTAAACTACCCACGTTTTTTCTCRGTACATTCATATAAGAACAGAAAAGATTCAATATATAGTAATGAATATGTTTGTTATTATCATTAAATTATTATTAAACATTAGTTCCTAATAGCAGCTGGGGTTTTGCTGTTAGCCTTGGCAAGAACACTTAATATTGCACATGCACTCTAATACTCTGTTACTGTACAAACAGAAAGCCAAGCCTGCCACTTCCCCCAGTAAATCATTCAGTATTACACCTTTTTAATGTCAGAGTTGTTTCTCTGAAACAAGTGTTTTCTTTAAGAAAACAATTTAAGAAAATAATTATTTTCTTTCTCTAATAAGAGTACATCATAGAAAGGAAGAAGGGAGGGAGGGAGGGAGGGAGAWTAGGAAGGAGGGAGGATCTATTGCAGAAATACACTCTCTGCAAAAAATATATCCGCAAATTCAAAGTTCATCACCTAATTGTGTCACAGCAGTTCTCATCTACTACAAGCAAGACACATAAGTATGCAGAAGCAGCAAGTGCTCTTGGCCACTATCTCAATGCRAAACCATTCAACGGAAGATCAAAAGCCAATACAAAATTGTCCACAGGCAGGAAGAGACAAGACAGATAAAATCTGGCACTAAACAAGGAAACAGGAGAAGAAAATGAAGAAAATTTAAACACAGAACTACTACACAAAGGGACACTATKCACCTAGCAACTGACTTCAGAGTTGGACAAGACACATCTAAGGGGTGAATATTACCCAGAGAAAGAAAAGGAAATATTTTGAACAGAGAAGTGGAAACAAATTAATACAATGGTCTTCAGAAGGCAAACCATAATGAGCACATCTTAAAAACAGGAATCAGGGGATCAGGGGAGTCCACAACAGATCACAGAAAAGAGATCGGAGAGTGGGAAGAACAAAGTGTGACCATGAGGTCGCACACTTTCCTCTCTGCAAGGCTGATCAAAAGAGCCTCAATTGTGATGGGGTATATTGGGGAGGGGCCTCTATTGGGGAAAACATTTATCAGTTTTTTCAGGAGAGCCAYGGGAAACCTAAGAAAATCCAGAAACGCAGTTTTGCAATAAGAAAATCATGTTAATGAAATCCACAGATTGTTTAAAGCAACAAGTCAAGTCCTTACTAAAGCTGCTACTTCATGTGGGTTTTCTTTCTGTTCTATGCACTCCCAAAATACTTTCAGTCTGTCAGGTCTGCTTTAAGATATCACAGTTTCCAAAAGCCTTTATCCCTTCTTGATTCCTTTCTACTCCTCTTATATTTCCACTGCAAAACAGGAAGAATTCAGTATGTRGTAGACAATGATTCCTCCTCCATTGTGGTTTTGCAAGTGTATCAGTGGCAGACAGCGTCAGATAAAGTTCTGCTCTGCTGCTTTTGCTTTTAGCAGGAGGTTAAATACTAAATATCTATTATTTATTCTCATATTCATCTCTATTTAATAGAAACTATGTCAACTTGGAAAGAAAAAAATGTATAGTTTCAAAAACTTTAAAAATTATTTAAGGGGAGAACTAATAATAAAAGTCTTCAAAAAGCACTATGAATATATTGGCAAGTTTTCATTCCATGTCATTTTTAAGTTTACAGGTATTAATCAATACACAGGATTTTCACCAGACAATTAAAGAGCAGGAAAAATTGCCATTTKAATTTCAGCATGCAGCAAGGGAAGCATCTATGAAGTGAAGACACTTCATTAGGAAAATAATTAGTCTAGCATATGGCACATAAAATCCCTCTCTGTGAGGTATTTGTGTATTTGCTTACATAAAATTCTGTTTTAATGCAGCCTTAGTACCTAACATGCAGCCTTAGTACCAATAACTTTATTAGCTGGCCAGCAGGTAATAGATGGTTCTATCTCCCTGCCACTGCATGACAAATATCTCGGAGATTTCAGGAGCCCCGGCTTTCGTACCTGCGCCCATCAGAGCTTGAGCAGATGTTATAGGACACGTTATTTACAGCATCACAGAATGGTTGAGGTTGGAAGGGACCTCTAGAGATCACCTAGTCCAAACCCCCTTCTCGAGCAGGSACACCCAGAGCACGGGGCACAGGGYGGCATCCAGGCAGGTTTGGAAGACCTCCAGAGAAGGAGACTCCACAACCACCCCGGGGAGCCTGTTTCAAGTGYATTTAGCGCATCTTGCTGGCCGTGGACTCTTGACAGATGTGCTGGAGCAGGTCCCTGTGCTCACCCCGAGGGCTCTCAGTTTCAAATACCTCCACTAGCCACCTCTCTTTATCCTCGACATCTTTGCAATACGCGCTTAAGCAGCTCAAGAAGAACACTCAGTCTCCCACAAGGGAAGTTCCATGTGGCAAACTTATTTTCAGCCTTGTTCCTAACAAATACAACGTTTCATTTTACGCCCTTGTTTGAGGAAAGTGCATGACATTTATGTCAACACAGTTCTGGTAACAAAAGCAGAAGTTTATACACAAACAACAAACCTCCCAACAGTCTTTTTCCTTTTTTTTCCCTCTCCAACAAAAGAAGAAAATTAAAATGAGCTTAATAGGAAAATATGGAAGTAATTTAATAAAAATAGGAAATAGCAATTAGGAACCACTCAGAAATCTGCACTAGTTCAAACTTGCACCAGATATGTAGGCACTATATGAGTTGAGAACTTCATTCCAGCAAATCCTGACAGAAGTTCCTAGAATCTAAACAGCTTTAAAAAGACTTTCAGCTTACTGAAAGCATTCTCCTATGTCATAAAATACTTATGTTGCACAGGAGAGCAGTGAAGACATAAATCCCAGGGGTTTAAAATATCAGTGTGAAATCTCTCTTGAAGAGATACTGTGTTCCAACGTTGAATCTGCCATGAGYCTCCTCGCAAAGGGCACAGACATGAGAACGTGCAGCTCAGGTTCACATTTTAGGTAAATGTGCCCACTGCACATCTTGGGTTCAGAATTTAAGAGCTGCAAGGAATTTTCTAGTGCCCAAACTGACAAAAGCCCGGCTTAAAAGGTGAAGTGGAAAACAGAGATGTGGCAATGTCCACATAAGCCTCAGCTCGCTGGCAGCAYGAGAAAGTCGCTCTCCTCTTTGGGCAGCCAGCAGCAGCGAGTGCTGCAGCTCTAGTTCTGCAAAAGCGCTAATAAGCCCAAAGAGATGCTTCAGACATTTCAGAAATGTCATTTAAATGCACATTAAACACACATAGCTTAAGCGTAATCCTTCTCCAACTGGGCTCCCATCATTTACTCTGTGTTTCTTGGATCTACATGGACTGTAAAGCAGCTGCTCCTTCTAATTGCCAGTCCACAAACCAGCATTTGAAAGGTAAGGTAGTTGTGTTCTTATGAGTAAGTAACGTAAGAGCAACTTTTGACCTGTTTATGATCACTGCAATTCTACCCACTACAATTTCTATACAGTTTAGACCTGGCAATTCATATATTTCTTTGACACTGAAMAAATAAACATATGGGCAGAGTTTCAGGCTGCAGTATGCACTGGTTCCCCTATGCTCCTAGTAATACACTTTAAAAATAGCCCCCACAATGAAAAAGGCTCTATCTTAAGCTTACTCCAAATCAATTTGCAACTTCATGAAGTCCAGTTTTCTTCATGACACTAGTTTCCACTAGCTTTGTATCACCTTCATTTTCAAAGCTCTTTCCCCAGCTGAAAACCTCAAGCACTAAGTACACAGGCATTCCTGAAATCTGCTGCTGTAGGAATTACTTAAAGCTAAAATTTTCCATGTGTCACATGCATTCAAGTTTCAAAGTATAAAACACACACAGAAATGATGAATAGCAAAGCACTGCATTTTATGTCACTCAGTACATAAGCATCTTTATATTAATGAACTGAGTTCCATTCACATTTTGAAATTCCTGCTAGTCAAACATTTCCAAAACACTCAGAGAACAAAAGACCCTGAATTCCCATAGTTTTCTAAACTCTTCCCTGCAAGGCCATGGCTCCATAAGCACCCTTCTGAACCTAAAACCCTGGGGACAAATAATTATGGAGAGAGAGACTGCAGAGCACAAAGAGAGAGCAGAAGAAGAAAGCCACAAATCAGTGAGGACCAAATTGTATGTATGATCCTATCCATGTGGGACACTGTATGATCAAACTCTTCTCATAACCACTCTTCTCCACCACATCTACGTAAGATGAGTAAGAAAGTCCCATAAGAGTAGAGCTACCTTGATGCCCCACTACCAGAAGTTCATGCCTAACCACAGAAGAAATGCTCGGAGAGATTCAGGAGATACTAACTCCATTCCTGGCACTGTTGGTAACTTAGTGTAAGCCTGGGAGAAGTCACCTTACCCCTCCATGGCTCTACTTGGTCTTTTGCCCATTTGGGATATTTTCACAGTGATTTTCCCAGCTAAAGCTCCTGGCTTTGTGCAGAGCCAAGGCGACTCAGCTGAGACCCAATAATTTAACCTAAATAGCAACAGCTTTGAAGACTGTTACGCTCACATGAAGATTAAATGGAGAGCTGGCCATGCAGGTGTGGAGCTCCAGGGGAGGAGTGAGTGTCAAGAGTGGCTGGCATGTGAAAGCAGAGCAGGGAAACACTGGGATTTCAGTGAAACTAGTTTGGAAAAGTTGTGACTTCAGAGAGCAGTAAGGAAAAAAACAAAGGATATAAAAAAAAATAAAGCACAAAAGTGATGTGTGCAAAGTGGCGACTGCTGGAATAACAACACAGAGAAGCTAATTTGATTAAAGGTATCCTGTTTTAGAAAATAATTTAATACTTAAATGCTTAAAACATTAGAAGTGACATGCACATTTCAACTGGTTTAAGAGGTTCCAGAGACGTTCTGAGAGGCAGATAATCAAACACGGCCGCAGTTCAGCTCTCTGGGACATTGCGTCTACAAGCCAGTATGTTTTCCTGGTAGGTCCTGCAATGGTAGGTATCACACCCGTCACATTTCAGACCAGCACAAACAGATTTCCTACATTACTGAACCACACTTAGGCAGAGAGCATGAGAGAGAATCTGTAAACATGGTGAAACCACAAATCATTTAAAATGCTGGGAAATACCCAAAACACACAACTTTTTCTTCCCCAGTGACTTTTCAGGCAAGAAAGATTATGTCAAGAATGCWAAACTAAGCACTTTTTAATAGCCTAGTCAGGTGTTAGAGAAATTGAGGAATAAGGACAGTACAAATTTTTATATTTCATATCAGAAAAAAATTACATACTAATGTTTTTCTTTTTCTAGAATGAGGGTTCAATATATTCAGAGATGCAAGATTTAACAAAATATGGACTACAAGTCTCTGCAATTGAAATCTAGCCATGGTTAATGACCAATACTATTCAGATTTCACTATTACTGTGACACACAAAAGATCTCCAGTCCTTCCTGGACAAAGTGTACAGCTGAAAAGGAAGAAAGAGATTTTCTTTCAGGATTTGCCTCCAGCTGTTTATAAGAATAAAGTGTGGTTTGGGGACTATCTGAATCTACTTTGAACATGTTTTACATAAAAGGAAGGACCTTTTCTATGTGCAGTAGAACTACAAAAAGTGGAACTCCGGGAGCTGCTGCCTGCGGGAAAAGGATGGCCCGGGCTGAGGACACAGCAAAAAGCTCCACGCAATGCAGGAGCAGCTCATTTGCGGGGAGCAGGAYGCACTATAGAAGCTCTGTGGACGGGACTATGGCCCAGGAGTGTCMCAGGGGAAAAGCCACTGGGGACTCTTGGAGGGTAGAGGTGCTGCAAAGAAGCATTAATGAGTGATGAGCTGCAAAGAGACAGAACATGGCCCATATGAAGACAGGCTTCATCTGGTCCCCTCCTCAGTATCTTAAAAAAAAAAAAAAATACACATAAATACCCAGCCCAATCTTGTTTCTTATTTGAAGGCAACTTTTGGGGAGAGCAAAAACAGGAAAAAGATATAAAATTAGGAAACATGCRGTTCCCAAGAAATTATACTTTTTATATTATTTATAGAGTAATTATTTACTTATGTATTTTGAGGGAGAAAATAGTTTCCCATTCTTTTGTTAATTTTGTAAAATAAATCTCTCCCCAAAATCAAGATTTGGAAATGTTTGTGCTGCAATACAAGWTATTTATGGCTGGTTCTTCTCCCCCAAGAGGCACAAACATGACCCTGCAGCCCAAGTAAACCATAAATGTTAAAGACAATGGGCCTGATGTTCAGAAGAGCTGAGTGAGCCAAAAGCCTAATGAAATCATTGACAGTGATGGACTCTCAGCAGCTCAGAGAGAGGAGAAAGAAGGGAAAAAAAAAAAAAGAGTCTCAGTGGGCCAGTCTGACACAAAAGTTTTGCTCGAGTAAGACCTATTCAAATGGTCCTAACCAGAAACAGTCAAATATATCTTTGCAACCGGATCAGCAAGCTCGGTGCAGTGCTGAAGCTCCAAACAAACCCTGGTTAGATAGTCAAATCAGCCTCAGCCTACATAACGCTGAAGCAACAGTTATGTAATAGCATACACAGAATACTGCATTCATGAAGGACGATCTCACCTCCTGACAAAGACCTTTTTTTTTCTTTGTGACTTCTTTTTGGAGCATTTAATCTGAAATTGTGTTAAACATCTCCACTCCTGACTGATTACACCATAGTTACCTCGGTAGGCATRACTAGATAAAGTAGGAAGAGCTGGAAGGAAAGTAATAGACAGAATATTGAGTTTAGTGTAATTCCTGTCCACAAAACATTCAAGCAATGTTTTCYTCTTTCCATTCCCCTTATTTTTTCCTCAACTGTTACAATTCGGACAATAGGGATATAGAGCATATATGTTATACATGRTTGTAGACTCACAAGGCTATCTCTAGTATTTTCCTAAGATTTTAGCACTAAAGTACAGATTTCCTTCTTCACAAGATAAATTATTTACAAAGATTTAAACCAGCTTTTAGATTTCRAATCCCATGCAACTTAATTTACCGAGGGAAAAGTCAATTTTACAGAACTAACAGTGAAGACACTTAGGAATGATTGCACATGAGTTACTACCTAATATATTTTATTCCCTACTGCCCCAMATAAGATGTTGTAACCCAGTGATGCATTGGACACTATTTTCTTAATAAGAAACTTGGAATAAACTCATTTTTCATTCTTTCATTCCCATTCCCAGATTTGCTTGACAGCAATTCATTACTACAAAATGCACATTAAGAGGATACAAAGATAWGAGAGGCTATCAACGTTATGGTTTCGTTTAATAACACATTTTAAAAGTATACATAATGAAAGCAGTCTAAGAAAGGCGATATCAGAATATATTTTGGAAAAAAAAAAAAGCCTGATGGGAGAGATAATACAGCCATATACGTACTTCACAACTTTCAGAGCAGAAGGTCAGTAAGAATCAGTGCTTCCATATTTCTTTAAAGGGTTTTCCAAACCTGTAAAGGGGGCTCGAAACATACAATGTGGCACAATGCCACAGCACTCCGATCCTTACTGACCAACAAACCCGTTCACAGGCATTTGGAAATTAACAAGTTAGGTGATGCGAATTAATTTAACAAAGTAACCACCATGGGAATCATCAGTTTCCTTTGGCTTGGGCTATGCAATTACTTTTTTTTTCTGTTTTTTTTTTTTTTTTCTCCTTCCCTTCTCCTTAATTAAAAGCAGAGAAGACAGTGCCAGCATCCAAACGTGCACATTAACACATGGACACACCGCRGCCGTTCTGCTTCAGCAGCCTCAGCCTCCAAGCACGGAGGCAATGCCAGGGGCAAACCCGGCCGGGGAGCCGGCTGCGTTCCTTTCTGTTCTTCATTTGAAACTTTCTAACTCTCATTACGGGTTAATTCCTGGGGCACAGTGCTGGTCTTGGGGAGAGCTTGCGGGAAGCGGCCGCTTACGGGAAGGATGCGAGCGCCGAACGCGTGCGCTGACTGCTGAGCGACCCCCGTGTGCAGCAAACCCTGCCCTGGGCCCCGCTCTTGCGCTGACGCGAGCTGAGTCTTCTCCATAAGTTGCAAACCAGAAGGCATCACTTTTTATTCCCKCTGCAGGCCCATTCCCTCAAAAGATCACAGAACCCAAGCTATGGGACCGAGAACTGCTGAATGGCACTAACCCTAAAAACCCGTAGGAYTGCCTGGTGCTTGAGAGCAGAAACGCACCAGGTCCTGCACCACAGGTATATCAAACATTTTGCAAGGCATAACATAAATATACAATATAGAAATAATACAAATTTACAAATCATGTACAAATACCCAGGTCCTCTGGGCTCATCTCCCCTCTCTTAACCACCCAGATATCTCAGGGCAGGAATGTAACTTTGCCCAACTGAGTGGCCCTGCACCAGGGCTGGGGTGGGCAGGAGGGGGTTGAGGATACCCCCCTAACCCGGGGGCCGCCCCTGCTAACCTGGGGGCTCCTCAGGGCTCCTCGGGCGCCCCGCGTGGCCTCGCACGCACCGCCGCCCCCCGAGCCTCCGCAGGACCTTGCGCGGAGGGGGAAAGACATGAATAAAAAATAAATAAAAAATACACAGGCACACATATCCCGGGCTGGCTTCATACAACGGCGTCCAAAATAACTAGATCTGCACTGTGCTATTTCCCCCCCCCCCTCTCCTCCCACTCGGGGAGCGCTCCGCAGGGAGCCCCACGCCGCCTCCCCGGCGGCCCCGCTCCGCTCCTCTCCGCTGCGCGGGCTGCAGCCCCGGCCCGAACGCGCCGCCCGCCCCGCTCACCCATGGCTCGCTCGGCAGCCGCGCCGCGCCGGGAAGCAGCGGGAAGGGGCCGGGAAGCAGCGCCCGCAGCTCGCGCGGTGCCGGCTCCGCTGCCTGCGGGCGGCGGCCGGGGGCGGGGACGGGGACGCGGCCCCTGCGAGGGGCGGGAGCGGCGCCGCGGGCGCCCGCAACGCCTTTTCCCTCCAAAAAACGCCCGTGCGGAGCCCGCCGTCCGCAACGCCTTTTCCCTCCAAAAAACGCCCCTCCCCGCCGCTCGAGGCCCAGGCCCCGCCGCCACCTCAAGTTGGGGCGGCCTCCCCCTTCCCCAGGGGGTCTTAGTGCGTTTGTCCCGGCAAGTCTTCCAGGAGCGGACCAGTCCAAGCGGCCTCCCGGCTGCCCCTTCCCACTTGTGTTTGGGGCTCTTGTCCATGAAACGGCGCCAAGGGCACCCATAAGCATTGGAGGAGCCGCTTCATGCTCCTCCCTTGCCACGGTGGAGACACTAAAAACCTAAGCTTAGTTTTAAGTTTTTAGTTCCAAATCTAAGTTACCGCAGAATCAACTCCGTGCCCGCTCCCCGGAAAGCCCTTCCCGATCCCTGTGGCCTGTGCTGAACCCCGCAGTGTGGAGCAGCAGCGGTGCTGGCTCTGCGCTAGCGGCGACCTTGTGCTTTTCTTTAAACACTGTAAGAAATGCGTCTTAGCTCTTGGGAAGGGTAGCGATGGGGAGCCCCATCAGCAAACAGGCTAAGGGAGGCGGGGGCGCTTAGGTGGCTTCTCCTCCGGCCACTCTATCCATCAGCCCCACCTACATCTAGCTAGATCTGAGAAAAGAAGAGTTGAGCTGTGTAAGTTTAGGAGTATTTACAAACATGGGCAATAGGGATGGAGCGGAGTATGGCAAAGTCAGGCTTGTTTTTTAGCTTAGCTGGTTTTCTGAGTCCAGCTTTAAGCATTAGAGTGAACGGACTGTGCAAGACAAAGGGCAACTCTTTCGTCAGAATAAGTGTATTTACCACCATTAATATCAATCAGATTGTGCTAATTTACATTAGCTGGGTACTTGGCATGTGGTTCCTTTGCCTTTATCATGATAACAGCATCTTCATTTTTTTTGTTATTTATGTATGCTATAATTTCTCCCGTGACTTATTCGCAAATTGATCTATTAAATTATGTAACCAATTATTCCCCTCCAAAGGAGACAGATTGCTTAGGAACATATATTAATATAACATGAAGGCAAAGGAAAGGCAAAAATGTCCATACTTTGTTATTTCAGGCTTCTTTTCCTGAAGAGTTTTGTGTCTGTGCAAAAAGAAGTTGCAATGCTAAAGCTATGCTTTGCCTTCTATTAAAAAAAAAAAAAAAAAAGAAAGAAAAAGAAAAAAGAAAGACAAGAAAGACAAGTCTCAGCCTCTGATGCTTTTGCATTTAAAAAGCATGTCTGTTTTTCCGGCAAGAACTATAAGCTCCACACCATACAAGTATTTCAGGATCAGGGAGTAAATACTTTTCCTCTAAGAGGTGGTAAGTGGAACGACTGTGTATTCCATGTTGTAAAGGATGGAGAAAAATGCACACTGACTCTGATCACTCGGAAGCTGCTTCCAGGCCCTGCTGTGAATGAAAGGAGTTGAGCATTACATCTTTGAGAAATGAGATTAATTATGGAAATAACACATGAACGTTAACTAGAGTGGCGCTAAATAGCATTTAACTACTGAGGAAGCTGAAGGCAAAGGGTAAAAGCATCCTGCTGTGTTTTTCTATGGAGTGGTGAGAGTATAAATTCATTTTAGATTTGTTTTTAAAAACAAATTCTTTAGTTATTTTTTCGTTCTGTGAAGCACTTGCAACATACGGTTTGATTACTGCTAAGAGCAGCTGAAAAATAAGGTCCTGATTCGAACTGCGCTTATACCTCTGCATAGCTTTGTGTCCTTAAAATCCGTGGGAGTAGTGGTGCAAGGAAAGTGAATCAACACTTGATTCAGTCAGCGTTGCCTGGATTGGCTTTACTTGCCTGCATTATGTTACGGAGACCTTCTAGCCCTTTTTCAGATAGGGCCCAGGGAAGTGTACGTATGCGATATACAGTAACATGACTCTTCTGTATTAGCTTTTTGTCATCCTCAGAAACGCTAGACTCCCTTTCTCTTCACAAGCAAAGCAAAGAACAGCTGTCCAAATATTGGCCATGGCTCAGCAGTCAATGGGGATTTCCAGTCAGACATACSGAGTCTCCGACAAGTAAAGAGAGAAGTTAACGGTGCTAATGCTGGCTCATGATTCCTTGAGCAAAAGTAGGTTACAATACTCAAATAAGGTCAAGAGGGCAGGAATTCAACTGCAAGTTCTACAGGGAAGASAAACTTATGGATTTAATTTCAGAGCTAAGATATATGTAGGAGAAGGCACTTTCTGAAAAAACTTTGCGCTCAATTCTGGTCCATGCTCTTTCTTTTCATCAAGAACATTATGGAGAGGAAGGACAGACTGGGATATGCAGCTTTTCAATAACTCCTAGAGGTTAAATGACATTTTGGATGCTATAGCTGAGAGCAAAGAAGCATTAAAGTAAAAAATAAAGTCATCGGGTAAATAAAGCAAGGTCCTAAAGGCTGCTACAAATTACATTAGGAACCAGATTTGTTCAGACATCTCAGCATCAGGGGATTATAAAAACAACCTGGACTAACTGCAGATTTGATCTATAAAAGAGAAAACAAAGGTCAGAAATCTGTACCAATGGAGGTAATTTATCTACTTGGAGTTTCTGAAGTCTTTTCTATGACTTGGGTAACAACCTGTGAACACTTTTGCATAAGTAGCAGTAGTATTGCAGTAGTACTGCAACAAGCAGTGTGATGATGCCTGGCATCCAAAGAAACACCTCCACTCCTTGTAGAAACCCACTTGGTGTGTCTCCTAGCCTAATGTGGAGCAGCTTGCTGGTCYCCAGAGACGTTCTGGGGGGCCATCTGATTTGCAGAAGAAAATCAAAGCTCAAGTTTTGTATCAAGCTCAATGAGGAAGAAGTAAGATGGAAAGGGAGTTGTAACTGAGGGCACACTGTGAGTCTGAAGCTCCAAACTTTTCCATATTTGACCATATCCAGCGTTCATTAGTGAAACATTTCCAGAAGGAATGAAGGCTGRTTGTACATAGTTGTTCATGTTTGGTTGTAGACACTGGGCTCCATTTGTGCCTCTGCTTCACTGGTGGAGGAAAGGGGATTACCCATTCYTTTGTGGCCTCACCTGCTCGCAGCCGGAAGGAAACTCTGGAAGGAAAGGGGTGGTCTCTGCACCTGCATGTTTCCTTGCCCGCGTTTTGCACTCCTGCTTTCTTTCTCAGGCTGTATAACTAGATACAGTATCAGTCAGCAGGTTTCCAGTGAATATTTTAGCTTTGGCTAAATATTTTGTTACAATAGAGGCAGTGGCTTCATAGGAAAGCAGTCTAGTGGGGTGTCTTCTCCTGTGGATTCTGCATTCACAGTGTCCTACTGCTGACCATATGTGAGCCCTAATCCCATGTCCCTGTGCTGGGAGAGAAGCTGGTGGTTATTGGTGGATGTTACTTCTAAATAATACACAGGCCATGCCAATTGATACAGTCATTTTCAACTTCGAGAGAATTAGAGTACCTAGAGTTCCTCTCCTCAACTAGATTTTACAAAAATCCTGTGAGTCTCCAAGACCTCATAAAACATCCTCCCTTTCAATGTTAAACATAAGCGTATTTTAGATTTAAGGGCATCGGGAGTGATAAAACCCGATTTTAGTTGTAGCGAGTGCCTTGTGACCTTTSTCACCAGGCTATGTCAGTCTTCTCTGTCTTGAACTTCTAGGATTCCACACAAAGCCGAGGACATGCTGGGGTTTTTCTCTCCCATATGATCTTCTGTTGAAAGCGGCGTTACAGAGACCATGGTTGGTAAAAGGAAACGAGAAGAGGGCTGGATCGCTTTGTACTGTCACCTGTGTGCAAAGAGGCAGCGACCTTTCTCATGTTTTGAACTCAGCATCTCAGTGTAGATTAAGAAGAATGACTCACGCTCTCCTGTGTCATTTGTACCTTTCGTGTGAAGCTGCTCTGCCTCAGACTCTAACTGCTGCTACAAAAAAAACCCTTCCTCGCGCTTAGTGCACAGAGCTGTTTGGAAAGTCTGTCTAGGAAAATGCTCGACTCAGTTGTTCATATCATCAGCGTTACATAGTCTGGGGAAATATGGAGAAAAGGAACAGATAAAAAATGAAAAGTAATTTGACCATTTAACCGCTACGTAGATACTCCTTCTGGTATTTAACATTCAGGTACGATAGTGTATAGAATAAATACCTTTGAACATCAAGACTATTTCTTATTACCAAGTAGGTCATATTTCCAGCAACCATTTCTCAATATGTAAATATGAGCAGTGATTGCTTTAGAATAGATGTAATTATATATTCAGCAGAATGCATAATTTTACCCAATGAACCACAGTTAATTTTATCTGAAAATTAGTGATTATCACTTTGGTGTTAATTACAGAGGACAAAATCCATTTTCAGTATTCTGTTAACAAGACTCTCTCRTATAACCCGAGTCACTTGTGGAATAACCAAAGTCACCCTATGTTTTTAAGTATACACAAAAAACATGCCAGAAGATATTACTACAAATGAAGGATTAATGTTCAGAACAGGACCTCTAGCACCTGCAGAGTAATCTTCCACTCAGTTCTGCCWAATGTATTTTGCCCACCCAATATTTTGCTCTTAGGTATGTGGCTCTTTTTGTGTGCATCCATGAGATGGGTCTGGAGGGAGCGCAGAGGGAAGTGAACGGCAATATTCACCACATTCCTTTCCACTCTGGATTCCCAGATTTGATCCTGTGCCATTAAACTCTCTGCACGCTATGTCGAAGACCCAGGAATTGATGGGAGGATGGCTGGTCTCAGTAAAGCGCTATGCAAAGAGGAGAAAGCTTGTGAGTGAAAAACAAATCAGACACCTTGATGTCTGTTACACAGGAAAAAAAACTATTTTTTGGTACGGATTTCTCCTCAATATGCAGCCCACCTGGTTTCACCCTGCCCTGTTGGGCCTGGGAAATGTCCACAGGAAGCTCCCTGACGACCCTCCCCTAGGCAAGGGAGACAAAAATGTCCTCCTGCTGGGATGATGCCGGGGAAMCCTCCCTTCTGCTCACTTCCTCCTGAGGCACTTGGGCTCGGAAGTGCGCTGGAGTTTGATCACAGACGATAGGATCGGTCTGGCAGACTTGGATATAAACAATTACCAAAGTGCTTTACTAAGTTACTGTTACGTTGCGTGGTAGGATGATGTGGGCTGGAGAGGAGCTGACTTAAATGTATGGATTATCTAACATTTTCCTTAGTACCAGTGGGAGGATTTGAATGAGGAATAATTTACAAGTGAAGAAACCATATGGGGGCAACATGCTTACCCAAGGAACATAAGCGTTCAACTTCAGAACACTTCTGTGTGACTATATATCTACTCATTGGAATATGCTGGAAATAATTGCATACATATGTATGTTAGCCACACCCTCCAGTAATATCAATAGACTTAACTTTTATGTCGAGTTGCAAATTAAGGGAATAGACTTTATTTTAGGAGTGTTGAACACATGGCTGCCATCCAACAACTTCACTATGGCACTCACCCAAGAAATTGCTCCAAGGCAGCCTAATCAAGACAGAATTTCTGGCAAAAGTGCATYTTAAGACAAGGCTCTTACTCTTTTTCCAAAGTAGAAAACCTCTTTGATGGCAGTCAGAGAGCGCATTTAAGAATATTCTCAGGTGCCTTTTTTGTAAAYTGAAAACCAAACTCAAAGAGCTGAGGAAGAAAGTCACAGGACTCATTTTAACATTTTTCCCTAATCCTGTTGGGCAAAGGAGGTTGAATAACAGTCAGCTGATTTCATTTTAGTTTTCGTTTTTTCAGTTCTGAAAGGGAAAAGRCTTTTAACTTACTACAGAAGGTTTTGATTCTGCTCGGTAAACATGAACAGTGCCTAGGAGTCAAACTATAGCATAAAGCTAAGTTAAATTGTCTCATAATGGGCTACCCAGCTTTATTTTTCTTTACTAACATACTTTTCAAAATGTTGGTTTGGATTTTTTTTTCCTGTTCCCCCTTTACTTTTTATTGTTCCTGCAGAGCTTTTCATGCTTTTCATAGTCCAGTTCTAGCAAAATGGCTCTAGTCAGAGTTGTGGTTTGTGGCAAAAAATGTAACTTGCTGGAGAAAAGATGGGAATGACTGAGTAACTCAGCAGCACCGTAACCCACTCTGCGTGTTCACACGGATGCAGGGGACAGATGTTTTGGGCTGCTGTGTGGGATATGATATGGTGGTGGTTATGGTCTAGCAGGTTCTTCACAGGCTGATAATTGAAATATTAGTAAGTCCTGAAGTCCTGCACGGGCTGGGTGAAGTGGGGCCCCCACTTCATGGAGACGGCAGGTGTGGCTTCACGCTGGCTAATAACACACTGGAATCGCTCTGTCTCCCTCCAACTCCACAGGAAAGCAAACGCCGGAGCTTCCAGGAATGTGGCGTTCTGAAAACAGAAAAAGCCCCAGCCATTCGGGCCAGTGATGAGTGACAGCCCTCCAGGAAGGCCAGATCAGTGTGAGAATGTGACCAAAGAACGTGGAAAATAACARTGAGATCAAGTATGGTATTAAATCTCATGTTTGGAAAATTCATTTGGTATCTCATTCCTTAGACTAATAAACTTGCTTGCATATTTTAAAAAACCCCAAATACTCATTTTACATCTAAGCATTTTTCTCCTATTTTYGGTCCAGGCACTGAATATCTTTTGCAAATGCATGAGGATATGATTAGAGAAGTAGAGTGCACCAGTCACCTTCCATTCTCCCACTTAAGAGAGATGAAAAAGCGGAAGTGACAAATATTTTACACTGCTAATCATTTTCTTTCCTTTATAGCATAGATAATAAAGGCCAGAGAGCCTGTATATTTTCAAAAATATCTTTTTTAAGGCTCATTCTCATCATCTTAGATATTATACTCAGTGAGTATGAAAATAACACCATTGCAAGACAAGAATGTAATAAAAGTTCTTGTTAAAGCTATTTTAAACAAGGGCTACTATCACTGGCAGATTTGGATACTTACCTTTTGTGCAATTTTTTAAAAATTAAGTTCAGGTTAAACTGAAGTGTTTCTAAGGCGGCAGACAGTCTAGAAYATTAATTCTGGCTTCCCACACTTGAAGCGAATAACTTCTTCATGTCTGAAAGATGAAAGGGCCAAAGGCAAACCAAACATCACATGAACTTAGCAGACAGAATATCCCAGTACTTTCAAGCAAGTTATTGAAACTGCTGCTTGGGAAATTATTCCTAAAAGCAACAGCACTTCTAGCAGCCCTTGGGTCTTTGTTGTTTGGAGTCCACTTTGGTAGGACATTGAAGCACAAGCCCTGACGTTGCGATGGTGTGTAATGGGTTACATGTATTAAAGCGGCAAAGAGAAGACTCTGTGATGAGCTTGGAATCCTGGAGGTAGAAAARGTCCCTGAGGCAGCTGCATGGCCTTCATTAGGCATCACTGACATTCAGGAGGAAAAATGGGAATCATCCCAGGACACAGGACTTTCCACTGGATTTCAAAGGTGCTGAATTGTTGCAGGAGAGAGGCTAAGGTGTGAGCCTGAGCCAGGCAAGGTGGCAATTATGGCAACAAACCAGGAGAGAGCCAGACAGACGAGTAGAGGTAAGCAAGGCTTTGGAGGCAAGCACGGCAGGGAAAACRGGGGGAGGAAGTGGTGAGCAGAACAAGAAAAATGGTTATTTTTCAGAAAGGGAAAAGAAGATTTTATTCTAGCAGTTTCTTCAGGCACCAGCTGCTGCTTCCCTTGCAGCTCCTCATAGCCGCATCTTTGCAGGGACTGGGAACACATCCAGTTCTGCTGGCTTGTGTCCTGCTTTCTGCCCCATGACCCCAGTCTTTGGGCCCTACCTTCATAGATGCTCAGGCTTAAAAATTCCTGCAGTGAAGTCAGAAACCTGTAGCCATCAGAATAATGGGAGATCCCTAGAGACAGCAAACACTGCTATGGAGAGAATTTATTATCAGCAGGAGTAGAAGCCTGAATCAGCACTTTAGTGGTGGATAAATCAGTGAGTTTGCTAATGATGTTTCAGTTGTCTTGATTGAATTGGATTTGCAAGACAGAAATGCAGCTGCAAACTGAATTGCTTATATGATAAGAGACTAATGGTGAGCCAATCCTGACCACCCCAGGTTTCTGCATAGACAGGATAATTCAGTCCCTGTTACTGTTGTTATTTTATATGCAAATGAATTATCAAAGGCTTTATATAATTACTTCCTGGACCACTTGAAAAAGAAATAYCCTTCCTGTATTCGTGCCAGAGTTTAACACTAAATCCCACTCCTGCTGGAATCTGTGGGCATTTTATTATATTACAGATATGATCCTTTCAGGGGACATTAGAAGTGAATACAAAATAGTGGAATTGCCTATAGTTATGAAACTGTTATTAATTTGAGTTAAAGCCTATTACCTTATGCTACTATCTGCATGTTACATGTGCTTGGCTTTGTATATATGATATTAAAGAAATATTGTGCATGTCCGGTTCTTTTAATAATATTCCATTGGAGATGATCTGGCTAATTGCCACCATCAGCCTCTTGCTAGGTTGATCTCTGGGATTCTGGCCATTAGATCTGTGTGTGTTTTAAGTTCTAAACAGGCTGCTGCTGACCCTGTCGTGATCAAGCTGAGTTGAAGCAATGGCTACTGGATGAGTGGGAAAAGAACTGCCAGCTGGCAAAGGGGTCTGGAAGGAATCAGACATAAAACGATCATGAAACTGAGAAACTGCCTCAGCAACATTCTCATCTGCTAGGCAGGAATAGATCCTGGTTGCTTGGCCTTTCAAATGGCTGCACTCCTAAATTACAGAATTAGGTCTTTCTGCTAGAGGGATGGAACGGACAGGGAGGTGCTTTTGAGACACCCTAGAAATTAAACATACAGATTTTGAAGTTCAGACTTGGTAACGAGTTCCTCCTGCTAAGGAGAAGGTCTTACAATAGCTTCTCTTGGTTTTTTGGAGGACCTTAGTGGTTTTGCYCCACTGTGACTTTAAAGAGGTTTCAAGCAGCAGTTCAGACAGGTAGACATATTTTCTCCTAAGGATTAACTGAAGTTTGCCCGGAGTGGTGAGAGGCAAATTAGGAGGATACCCTTCCCACCACCTTCCCAGCAGTGAGATGCCTAGGAAAGGAGGAAAGCTCAACTCTGGAGGGAGCTGCTCCATCCGGATTAGCCCCTTTCTCTTACCCCTGAGCATCACTTCATGCCTACATGTGGCGGCGAGACGCGAGTGTGGGAGCAGAGCTGTAGGAGAGCGGGACCAGGTGGCTGAAGAGCCCGTCGGGCACAGGGGTGCAAGCCGAAGGAGGAAACTCCTGTGAAAAAGATGACAGAGCAGGACTGTAGGTGAACTAAAAACTGAAGTCGGAGAAGTGCGGGGAAGCGTTCAGCTAGATCCTCGGAGAGCCAAAGCATGAGCGACACTGAGAAAAACGCACTGCCCGGCAGGTCCGGTGAATTCCACGCCGCTCTGTGCTGACGGGAACAGGCGGAGAGGCGGTGTAGGCGTTTTCCCTATGTTAAGTTTACMTTCAGATGTTATTTCAAGCCCTGCAAAGTGTGACTACGAAGGCATTTGACATTTTAAAGCTTTCTCAGTTAAGAAATTGAGAAAWTCTTTTATTTTCCTCCAATTTTATTTCTAAAAACAGAAATGAAAATAAGTCTGAAAAATCAACAAACACAAGACAAAACTTCTTTTCTTCACTTCATTTGCTATAATTTTGGGCACACTATCAAGAAAAAAATCCACAATTGTAATTGAGAGTCTTGTACAGTTGCTAGCAYTGAAAAGTTAAGTTTTGGGTCATTCTACACTCTAGAAGCTTGGCAAGAAGGAAGTTCAACTAGCTAAATGAAATTGTTCAACTAGTGATTTTTACTATGGTGTCTTAAAGTTTGAGCAATATAAACTATTGGTATGTTTTATTCCATTAGGATCATCTTGTAATGAAGTGAATTTGTAATTCAGTTAAACTGAAGGGTCTTTCATGGATTACAATCTATGTCAGGAGTGGCAGTTTCTGCAATGTAACACAAGACATGATGTGGTTAATCACAGTGTATTTACCATAAAAAGCTTTAGCTGTGGCCATGCTGCAGAAACACCTCATTTTGCGAGACTTGAATACAGATGGACTAAAAGAGCTATTGAAGGGAAGGGACTACAGCATGGCAGCTCTTTTTCTTCTTCTAAACAAGATTTAACTGCTGTTGACAGGGAAAGTATAGGGCATCTTTTTAGAGTAGGTCAGTGTAGTAAAACACACTTGTGATGGGCAAATAATTAATCTCTTTGAAGAGCTCTATAAAAGCACTGCCTGAGACTCAAGTTTTTCCTGCAATGCTGAAGGTGTAGATGACCTGAAGAATATTCTCAGTGGAACAAGGGAGCACTGATCGCCTGGAGATCATCTATTTTATGACTGATTTTCTGCATTTTCTTGGCTGGGAGTGGACCCCCAAATAAGGACCTGCTCTACTACAGTGCAGCTGCCTTTTTGGTGTGTCACAGAATCATAAAATCACAGAATCACAGAATCGTTAAGGTTGGAAGGGACCTTTAGAGATSATGWAGTCTAACCCCCTGGACACACAGGGTCACCTAGAGCATGGGGCACAGGGTGGCATCCAGGYGGGTTTGGAAAATCTCCAGAGAAGGAGACTCCACAACCTCCCTGGGCAGCCTGTTCCAGGGCTCTGTCACTCTCACTGTTAAGAAATTTGTCCTTAAGATCCTGTGGAACCTTTGGTGCTTCAGTTTGTGGCTGTTTCATCTACTCCTAAAGCTGGCTGCCACTGAAAAGAGGCCRGCCCCATGCTCCTCACTCYTTCCTTGAGGTATTTATACACACTGATCAGGTCCCCCCTCAGCCTTCTCTTCTTCAGGCCGTGTCCCTACAAGCAATCCATAATTGGTGTCTCGGATACAGCCTTTGGAGCTGGATCAAGGCTTGGAACAAGGAGTTTGGCTTCCTCGTTCGCCTTCGATAGGTGGTAAAAGAGCAACCTGGGCTGCGGCTCAGGCATGAGGGCTCCCACTGGAGGTGCCAAGGAAGAGCTTCCTTTCCCCCACTCTGTAAYGCCTGGGCCACTGGAATCAAAGCAGGACCAAATGATGTTGGTGCTGCTGCTGAGATGGGGTTTGCGGCACTGCAGGGCAACTGAAAACGCGGAGCTGCGCTCGAGGCGACCGGGTATCACAAAAACTTCCATCTTGTCCCTAGGGTAGGGTGATGTGACATCACTGAGAATCCCAAACTCATCAACAGACACACAGTAAGTTGAGAGTAGATCACAAATRGCGGCTCTATCTCTTTCTGTAATAATGGATTAACGCCCATTACTGATGTTTGTTTGCTTTACASTCCATTGCAGCTTTACATTCTACCATCTTGTAGGAAGGGTTTTTCTGTTCAGAGCAGCTCTTTAAACTTGGGTGTTACAAGCTCATTGCAGCCTGAGGCTTTAGTTCACCATTCTGTATGAAAAGAGGGTAGTGGGATGGGAACCTTCAGCTGTTACCAGCTCATTTACCGACCTACAGACCAGCAGTGTGGCATCTGGTGTGTTATTAAGTAAGAACAAGTAAAAAAAAAGAAAAAAAACCCCTCCAAAAAACAAACAAAAAATACCCCAAAATAAACTCTACTTGAGTTCAGACTTTTGGGGCTGTCTCCCAAAGGTCACCTCAGAATAAGCCTGTGGTTGTCTGGGTATTTTATTATCCATGGTAAGAAAGCAGCAGGCCACGCAGCCTTAACTAGTGTGTGGGGGGCCGTCAGGAAAGAGAATTTGCTTTAAAATTGAACCTAATTAGTTTCTGAACTGGATTAGAAAATGTGACTGTCTGAAGGAGAGATGAGGACCCAGGAGACTTTTTCCTCTCCAAAACAAAGAAAGGGAATAAGACTTAGCAATGTTGTAGTCAAAATTAATGAAACACAAGCGACTTCCTTCTCACTGCATGTTTGTACATGTCTAAACCAAAACGGCTGACTGAATCTCAATCCTCCAATTCCTCCTACAGTCGCACCCCAGCAACTGGTATGAAGCTGAATCTTTTCTGTGTGTGCCCTCAGTATCTGCACAGCGCCCAGGATCTGCAAACTCAGGACAGTAATATTTACAGAGAAAATAGTAATAATGAAAATTGTTAGAAATTCTGGAATCCAGAGAAAACTTTCTGTAGATTTGTCTCAAAAAGCACCTCCTCTTTTATTTTCAACATGGAAAACAAGCACATGTATTTTTAGGTGTTTTGCAAGAGAGCAAGCTGGCTAAAAGGCCTGAAGAAATAAATGAAAAGGCTGTTTTTTATACTATGGCAGGAGGAAAATCCTGAAGGCTCTGAGTACTATAGAAATGTGTTCATGCACTCTCTTCTAGCAGAGGCAACATGGCCTTACGAACACTTCCTCCCTCCACAGATCTGCTCCTCTGCTTGCACCAGCAAACGCCTCCCTTAATCCCTCCACTACAAACAAGCTGGGTTCCTTTAAACAGCTTAGTACTAAGGCTCCACCAAATGAATTTGTTTTGACTTAACAGCTAGGGAGTGACCACGCAATGAAGAGCCCCTGGCCCTAGACAGCAATGAACTTAGGCAGAGCTGAGCCACGAGGGTCATTCCTGCCACTAGGAAAAAGCATGTGTGGGGCAGCTGAGGAAGCTCTGGGTCAATACTGCACTCCAGTTCTCCAGTACAAGCACAGGGGCAGACTCTAAAAATTGCTATAAACAGAAAAAGAGTCTGTTTAGCTTCCTATGCCATCATGCAATGGCAGCTGTCTAGAGAAGAGCATAAAACCAGTCCGTGAATAAAGACCCCTTCCCAGCTTCCAGTCAGGCGCAGCTCAGGCACTTCCTACGACGGGATTTGCAGTTTCATGGTTAGCAGCCTTGGATAGATTTTTGCCTCACTGCTTTATTGAACCCACAGTTTGGTAAACAGTTGTTTTGCTTAGAACTAAGCTCATTTCAGGAGGACCACTCTGAGGACCGTTTGGAAAATAGCCCTACCAATCCTTTCTACTGACGTCTTCCCATCCTCTCCACAACTGCTTCTCTTCGGGGTGGGTGTAAAAACCAGTCACGAGGGTAACAGTTTCATGTATCTTGGTCTTGCATAAGGCTTTGGAGGCAAAAAAGCTCAGTGTAGTTCAGGAAACCAGCAAAGGAACTGGCGTCACTAGGCTGAAAAGTATTTTCTTTTCAAAGACTAGGCAGGTTCCCACTCATTCTGTTCACTTGCTTTCTTAGAACAAAACGATTCATGATTAAATGCAAAATAAAATCCTTCTTTGACTGCGCAATTAATAGAGTCTATTTAGAGAGAATCTTGACTCTAGACTCAGCACTCAAGATGAGCAAGTTTTTCCGCACCTTTGGTCAAGCAGTATCTCTGAGTGGGTCCTGCCCTGCCTAAATTACTACTTGATCCACACACACTCAGCCACTTCAAGGAACAGGCCAAGTCCAGACAGTTCTTGTGCTGTAACAGCCAGACCTCAAGGGAATATGTGAGCAGAAATGAACGCTGTGGTCCGTCACCTACCTGGATGATACGTGATACAAACCACTGTGCTCTTCAACTGCAGCCCGGCAAGAAGAAATAAATGGGAGCAAGGTCTTGAACTTCACACTTTAAGCACAGCTTCTCTTCAGCAGCTGTTGAAACTCCTGTGTTGAACTCACAGGCTGCAGGTGGAAGCCCATGGGAATTTTCTTGTGGATTCCTGGGGTATGATCATGTAAGACAACAGAGCAGGTCTAGCAGGGTAGATGTTTGATAAACTAGGGACACAAACACCAAGACAAACTTTTGTTATGGCTGGCATGAGCACACAAGTTATCAGATAATAGTTTCTCCAGTAATTTATGTTTTTAAGAAACTATAAGGAAAACAAGGTGCTTTCTTGTCCAGATGTTTCCTTTGGAGAGACTGTATTTTGCATTCTGAGTAAAAATCTTGCCTCTCTTTTTTTCAGCAAAAATATTCAGACCAAAGTGGGAAAAAATCATGTATCTAAACTTAAGCAACTGAATCAAGTGTCTTGCCCTCCTTTATTTCTATTCCAAGAGTCAAACTCTGGTAATACAAACATGATGATGATGATACTTGAAACAAACCTCTTTTCAGGACAAAGTCTGAAATCTTTGCAAACAGAAAGACATGTAAGAATGAACAACATATGGATTACATATGTATTTATCCTTCACAAAGGCTGTTACAGACATTCAAATTACTCTATAATATTTAACTCCTTCTGAGTATCTGATACTTGGGTCAGTTTACAAGACTACCATCAAAGAGGAAGACTATCTATCAATAAGGATAAARTAAAGGTTATGGTATTCAGAACTATTTAATTTCCTTTCAGTTGGCCTGTATACACAGACAGACCAAACTGTCAGCTGCTTTGTAGGGAAATAATTCCACAAGGACAAACATTCTTGCCAATGTCACCAATGTGTAAGTGCAAGCAATTCTGCTTTCAGTATGAAATGTAGAGGTCAGTGCTTCATCTGCATGAGAAACTTGCACTTGCCTGTTCCAAAAGGCTTTTTCCCAAGGAGCTTGCAGTAAGACCTATTTGCCATGTCCCCCCAGTCTTCAAAAGCACCTTTGAATCAGTCAGAAACGCTTCTTCCAAACATGAGGCTGCTCTTCATATTTCCACGTAGCAGATATGGAAGTCAAGGTTCTGAAATTAAGACTAGGTGTTTGTAAGACAACTTGTGCTTGTACTGTAGAGGAGCTTGTGAGAAATTCCACCATCAGCAACCTAAGACTTCCTATGGGACAGGGCTGCACGAGCAGTTGACATAACTGAAAACAATAGCATGAAGCTCTGGACAGGGGGAATGAAGTCCATAAACCTGCACCACATTTAAGTCTGCAACAGTGTATTCTTCTCCTCCAGGYTTTAGGACGCAGGTGATCCCTTGAGAACATGACCTCCAGGACTCTCTACTTTCCACCTCATACTGCAGCAGGTTGAAATCCCCTACAAACGATTACACTAAGGTCAAGGACGTTTCTGGTGTATTCTCTCTGAAGCGGGAAAGGAATGCAAAGTTTGCCTTGCACCAGGTCTCTGCAAATACTTTGGGATACCAGAATTTCTGCTTCTGCCAGCAGACCAAGTTGCAGAAACATCCAAGGCAAGCAATGGAATTTGGGCAGAAGGTAACAACGAAGTGACCACTACAGAGGAGCCCTTTCAAAGAGAAACTCGGAGCTTTGGGCACATAACTTGACATACGGCTTTCCCCCAGTGGATGCTGGGGGGGAAGCTTTCCTTCGCTTCGTACCACACCACATGTGGCAGGGAGGCACGGTTCAGCATTCCTCGGACAGTCCTGTCAACACTCCTGTGCTTCTCAYGGTGTTGAAACTGCATTTGCTCACAGTGCAACCTTCCTTGAACACAGCAGCAAAGAGAAAGCTTGAGCATCTGACAACTTAATGCAAGGGAAGTACGGAAGTTTGGTAAAAAAGAAATCAACCACAGGATGTTATAAAGAGAATTTATTTGGTCAAAAAACTCAAACAAAACACTAAATTTCTGACAATCCCCTCCAAAAACAATGTGAAGACAAACGCAGCACTGCCTCCCACACCCCTTTTCTCTCTCTTCCCACAAATGAGTTTTTCAGATCAGTCCCACCCGGAACAAGCCTTGGAGGCTTTTAAGTTCAGTGTTCAGTTTAACTAAAATGAAGAAGCGGGAACAGAACTAAAAAACGGYGCTTGTAAAAACCCGGTAGCACTGACCAACACACCAGATGCCAACTTCACTTCAGCCCTGCTGTTGTGCAACTGGCTGCTGCCGGGGGCACAGCTGCTACAGCTGTGTGTTACCAACCACACTTCCTACAGGAGACCCGATGGGCACGAATTCCAGTAAGAATTTTGGCTGCRGCTTTCCGTTCCCAAAAGGATACAAGAATGCTTCTGAGAATGAAAGCGGTGCATTTTCCCCTGCCTTGCTGCAGACCTGTCGCGTGACACGAACATCTTTGGCACACAACGACACGCAGCAGCAGGACTTGGCAGAAAGGCTTTGGCAGGAGTGATGAGGGTACCGTTTCCCAAGGAGTSACCAATTCCAAGGGGCAGACTGTGCTTCCCTTGCGCAGACCAGCCATGCCTTGCTCCGCACCCTGGCTGCCCGGCCGGGAAGCACCAAAGGCCATGAGGGCGGCAGGAGCAGCGYGGAGCAGCCTGCGCACGAGCAGGGCCCACGCGGCAGCCGCCTGTGATTCAGGCTGTGCGTGTACAGCACAAGGGCTGTCACCGCGAGGCTACACCTGACACGAGGGCAGCTCTCACTGCTACGCAGCTTCCTGCCTGCACGTGCCGCGCAAGGGGCTGCCCTGGGCTCCCAGACCTGGTTCTTCTTTTTCCTCAAAGCACTGGACCATTTAGATGCTTCTTGTTACAATGTCAAAAATTGGCTGTGGCCCTGGTAGCGCTTTTTCTTCTCAAGCACCTTCTACTAAAGAGACCTCTAACAGTGAGTACCATGTCAGGCATTTGTGGGTTTTTTTCATTTGTTTGTTTGTTCCCTTTCACTAAAGTATTTTTCTATATAATTTTGCTTCAGGGTTGAATTTCTGCCAGCTAACTATCAGTCTGGAAGAAAAATTTCCTGACTTACTACAAACCTCTGAAAGAGAATTCAAATGCCTGGGCTAGAGCAATTTGATAGGTTGTACCTAGGCCAATGGTCTCCTGTTTCCCAAATATCAAAGATTAGTAAACATAACATTTCAAGCTGTGCTGTGTCAAATGGAATCCAAAACCCACAATATCAAATAATAATAAAAATCAGGACTACTCACTTTCCTAAATTGGAAGAGCAGACAATTCATATAGTCTTTTTCTTTTTCCCTTTGTCATCACTTTAGGTTTTCATAGCATAAATCTTACTGGGTGCAGATGAATAGTGCCACATTTCTGGCAAGCACAGTCTAGGCAAGCTGGCATCGAATGAAACTATGGCTTTAGATGGGTGAAATGTCACTGTCCTTCCTTTTGCACCCTGACAAGTACAGGCACGTACAACAGACTGTGTCCATCACCAACTGCTGGTATGAAAAGAATTCAAGGCAAAGAACAATCCCCCCTCCCTTCCCTTTGCTRTCCCTCCCTCAGGAAAAAAAAATCAAACACCCAACCACCCCACCACCCAAAAGCAAAACTTGCAATTTGTTCTTTCAGTGGCATRCACTGGCTGTGGGACACATCGCTTCAGCTCTGTGCCAGGTCAGAGCACAGCCGAAGCACTCACAGCTTGAGGGGAATAATGGGCCAGTATTTGGGCTGATATTTGTCACAGTTCCTGTCAAAGTCAAGCTGCATGGCAGTCTCCATCGCGTGGATTTTAGCAGCGCTGTCGCCGTAGAGTTTCTTCATTTCAGCCATCTGCCTCTCGCCAGGTCTTTCTGTAGGTGGCTGCACAGAGCGCCCCGTTTTCATGTGAAAATCATGGTCAGCATCCACATACTCCTCCTGGTACTCGGCTTCCAACTGCTGCTGTTTCCCTACACAAATAAACCACAGGCGACAATCACAATTTACTCACTGACCACCCACTAATAAATTGGGCTAATTTTTTAACTGTTAGGGATTCAAATCTGTGCTAAGTCCAGAGRGCCCAAAGCCACATGTCCCCGCGTGCAGCTTGCACGGAATACAGAACAAACTGCATGTTACTTGCCATGCTGTCATCAGCCATCACGACAAATCCCTACTGAACACTGCAACCAAATCAGACTGGAAGCAGTGAGAAGGGAAGATCATCCTGGAACTGACTCCTAAAACTGCAGAAAAACCCTGTGTTACTAATAAAAAGTTGAAATAAGCCTTGCTTTATTTCTCCTCATCATTTGTGTATCTTGACAAGATAAAAAAAAAAAAAAAAAAAAAAAGAGAGCTGGTTTCCAAAATGATTATTTAGCAGTTGAGACAAGGAAACGATGCATGGGAAAATACAATTCCGTCAGTCATGGACAGCCGCAAACGCAGTCAGCTTCCACTCTGTGACACTGAACAAGCTGGTCTGCCGCACAGGTGCTGCCCAGTAACACACAACTGCAAACAGGGCGCTCGGACGCCCCAGCCAACCTCACTCATTCCTCAAGACTTGCCCACTTCAAAACAAACAGCATTATCGCTGCTGCTTTAAAGACAAAACAGAACAAGGCCCAGTATAAGTCTCTCCAGTGCAGCTTTCAAAGAGGATTTGAATGTTTCAAAGGGGTAAAAGACTCGGACCAATCTGCCATCAAAAATCCTCTTTCACAAGCCCAGTCTGTGAGCAAGAACTCCGTGATTTTGCGTGCACAAACCGCCGTGCAGCAAGAGGACGAGCTCTGCTCCCGAGGTGCCACAGCACTGAGGTGCTACAGAAGGAGCTCTTTCGTGGGGACATTCCCAGGAGAAGAACAAAATCACCTGCCAGGTGTTCAGATCCTTCACCAACCGGCACCAGATGACGGTTCTCAGCACTTCCATCACAGAAACAGTTTGTTACTAATGTTATTTACTAATGGACATGTGGGCTCGAGAACAAGCTCTTTTTAAGTAGCAGAAGGGACAGAGCACCCACAGACCAGGATTTATCAGGCACATACAGCTCATGCTTCTCTCTTCGGTGCCAAGGCCCTCTTCCCTCCTTCCCCTAGACAGGGATTTAACTCCCATAGAACATATGACATCTGCAAGCCCTAAACAAAAGTATCCTACTCTATCTGTGTCCAACATCTGCAGTTTATTTTTACACTGGAAAGTACTGTAGAGAGCAGCCAACTGACAGTGTCAGCCTCACTAAATCAACTATCCCCCCTTCCTCCCTCATGGAAAACAGCCATTTTTAAGCAGCATAATCTGAATCTTCAATCCCGGCATCTGTCTGTCGGGGAGGACTGGGGAAGGCTGGTTCGAAATGGAAGGAAGGAAGGAAGGAAGGAAGGAAGGAAGGAAGGAAGGAAGGAAGGAAGGAAGGAAGCAGTTTCCTTCAAAAAGGAACATGGTTCAAAATGGCCGCTGCCATTTCGAAGTCCCCCCCGCCAGCTCCGTGTGGGAGGCGGTCGCCATCCCGTGTGGGGATCCGCGCCGCTCTCAGACGCTCCGCGTGCCCCAAGCGCCCCGCTTTGCTACCATCCACAYGGAAACACACTCCCAGGCCTACACGTGTTGCTGCAGGGATGGGATTTATTCAGTGCCAGGCCATGTTGGCCCAGGGGCCTGGCTGGGGAGGAGCATGGCGGCCCATGGGGCGCCGCGCTGTGGGGCCAGGCCGCAGCCAGCGCAAGGCCTCATGGCTCCATGCTGCTGCTTCCAGGCATGATCCCCGCTCCATGGCTCAAACCGCCTCAGYGCACTTGGACACAAGCGAGAAAATTCACACCAGGAACACAGTGTCTCCAGCTACAGGTCACACAGCAAAACCCCGCCGGGGCTACCAACCGAGCTTGTATTTGTGGGCCCCCTTGGGCCACAAAGGTGGTTCCTGGTATTTCTGTATTGCCCGTGGAGGGGTTTTGCCCTTYAGCTCCCTAGGGGCCTGTCAGAGAGGGCTGCTTTCTACCTGGCTCGACTCAGGGTGCCCCGGGGCAGCTCACTGCGCACAGCAGGGCTTGAGAAACAGTCATTTCTCTGGAGATTTATAATGGATGCTCTTGACTGGACTTTTAATGAGGTTTTAGCAAAAGTTTTATAACAGAGGAGTGTATTGCAGTTTTGTGTAAGTAAATCTCCATTCGGGGCACAAATAGCACCGTTTATAAACCTGCAGATCCTACTTGTAACAATCAAAGCAGCAGCAATTTTGATTCCCCTCTCAGAACTATTTACTGAGCTTCCACTGTACACAGTATATTACATGTATCAGACATGCTGCCCTTGAATTTATAATCTAACTTGGATTATTTTAATATTTTATTGTTGAAAACTTTCTAGAGCAACTCTCCCACATAGTGTCAGGCATGTAAAAGCAGCATTCCACAGGATCCAGGCAGAGGCCGGGGACAGAATTCTCTGAAAAGCACATGGCCTTCCGGAGCAGAGGCTGGATCTGAACACTGAATGGGGCACCTGTTGCTAGCAACACCATTTTCCAGTTGTGCAGGAGGTGCTGTAGTTTCTCACCAGTTACTTGTGCGAGATACGACCATGGCAAAATCCAGTACCAGTAAGGGTGCCATTTGCCAGCATGGATAATGAYGGAAGGAGAAGCCATGGAAATAGAAAGTACGCAAATTCGTACCTCGGCAAAAGCTAAACACTGGGCAAACACACAGATAAATAACAGATGAAGGCAGAGAAAGTTTTGTCCTGTTAAAAGCTTTTTTGTGGAGCAGTGGTTGGGAAGCAGGACTGCCCTCAGTTGCAGTGACTTTGTGYTTTTTCCATTACATCTAGACTTGCATTAAAAAACACACAGCAACGCCATCCATGCTAAGTGTGCAATTACCTCTCCCTCAGACAGAGGATGAGGAGCATCTGATAATAGAAAAATAAAATAATGTGCTGCCTACAACAACAATAACCTATAGCTGCAGTCAGAATGTCTTTGAAGTGAATACCAGATATTAATTAATGAACTTGGTATTCTCAGCCTGTGGTGATGAAGTCCTTGGCTCTCTAAAAGCAGAGGTCCGTGCTCCAAACTCATAAGTCACCGTGCTGCCATATAACAGATGCAAAACAAACAGCTTTACACAATTTTGAGTAGTTCCTCCTTCCACTTCATAAGAACTAAAATACATGTGCTTTCCTTTGGAGCATTCCAGTTTGACTGCTGGCAGGCTTCCCTTCATCGTGGAGCCGTGTTTTGCAAATGTGAAAAAGCTGGGCAGCCAGCTCTGGTGTTGTTTGGTTACGGCACCAGGAATAAGCAGTGCTGACATTTCCATAATTGGCGAGTTCCGCTTCTCTCCAAAGACTCTTTTCTCTGGAAGCTCTTTTCAGAAGTAACTTATTCCTGCTAAATACAGCTCTCCTGGGAGGTCATCGTTGTCTGGCCCAAACCAGTTGGGATGCCTTTCTTTCTAGTGCAGTAAATAACAGCTGATTTGCTTTCTTCTTTCAGGAGCAGCAAGATCTTTATGCAACTCCCTTCATGCAATCTTGGGACACCATCAGTGATTCCAAGGCTTCTGCAAGAAAGTGTTTTCACTTTTTCTACTTGCTATGAGTAATGACTTTTAATTTGGGATATACTAGGTGAAAAGAAATGTATAAACGACAGTATAAACAACTAGAACTATATCTATCCCCCACCAACTGCCAAAGGCAGGATGAGCAGTAACTAATAAACTAGCTATTCCCTGCATTTGGAGCTTCATATTGACACAGATCCCTTACCTACCTTCTGCAAAGCTATGGCCATTCTTAAGCTGAAAGCAATTTTTCCTAAGGGGTCTTAGAAGCTCAAGTCCTGAGCTCATTGCTCCTATTTTATCAAAAGAACATGAAACGCCTTCTGTAAGTACAAAACCCAGATTCAAAACTCATGTAATTACTCTTATTTGAAGCAAGTCTCCATGAAGGCACTTTTCAACATTAAATAGTGATAAAAGCAGGGAGGACAATGATCTATGTTAGATTTTTAATGAAGATACTGAGAGATTCATACCCAGCACTGTGTGGTTTCTTGTACAGTTTTTAGCTCTATTACCTACACACTCAGCCCTTAGCTTACTGTTGCCACTGTAAATATGCAATTTGGCAACATTTCTCACAAATGCAGCCTTCTCCACAGTTACTTAGGTGTTCCTGGGCTCTGCCACACACCATGATATYTATGGCCAGAGACAAAGTGGCAAATGGCTTCTCCTTAATTGACTTTCAGCTTCTTGCTTAGTTAGCACATTATTCTTCAGGGAAATATTTCACTTTCCCCAGGCTCTTTAAAATTCTTTCATGTGATTTCATACTGGCCYGCACCCCTGTCCGTGTCCTTGCCTGCCTGCTTTGCACAACAAGCGCTTTCCTCCCGCCGGGGCACGGGCATGTTCGGAGCTTCTGCCGCTTTTCTTGCCAGTGGCCTGCGCCCATTTGAGCTGCATGCACCAGCACTCAGACCCTACTCATTTCTGCTGCTTAAAAACCTAGCTCTGCGCCTTCAAATGCCACTTCCCACAAGCCTGTCTGCTGCGTTAAATATTCCTCCCACGCAGGCTTCTCGATAGAAGCTCCTTAGAAAAGCTAAGCAGCTTTACCGTAAACCACGAGATCTTCCAAAGGGATGGCATCTGACCATGATCATGTATTATATTATGCCAGTATTTGCATGAACCAGGTGTACCACAAGGCAGGTGTACCATTCCTCTTCACCTTGAGGAATTCCAGCAAAACAAGTCTTTCAAATTGAAGGTTTTGCAAGCAGGATCTTCGAGCAGTTTAATTTCAATGCTTTAAAGATCTACAGATTCCCAGAGGGCTGAGATCTCCAGCATTACTCTTTGCTTTGCAGGACAACAGTCTTCATGTGTGGGAGCCTGTGACAAACAAACTGACTCACCTCTCCATCACGAAAGACAAAGTATTCAAGGCTATGTAAAACAGTATCATCTCGTTTGCTGGAGGGTTACTTTAAAACACAAAGCAACTTACAGAAATTGTAGAGATGTACTTAAAGAAGAGAGTGACCATTTTGTAGCAGCAGATGATTTTATAGCAGCAGAACAGCACTGCTCTAGCTGTGAACGATCTCAGGGAAAACACTCACATTTGAGCTTCTCATTAAAATGTTGTACTTGGAAAATAAAAACAACATTACGAAAGGATTACAGATAACAGATACAGATAACGTCTCCTTTCTCTCTTGTAACAGGTAGAGCCTGATCATCAAAGGAGTGTAGACAGTCAGGCTACATCTTACTGTATCAGTAGTGTAATCTATGCAGAAAAGAACTTAAAAAAGAAAAATCAATGGCTGTAGCTGGTTTGAAAACACATTAACAGTGACTTTGCTTGGGAGTAGTTGCCTGCACAGATTAGCTCTCAGCCACCACCGTGACAACGAAACATGAAACAGAGCCACCACAAATGCTAAAGATATTAGAAACACCAGGATCTCCATGCTGATGGGTTTTCCATGTGCTGGCTGGGGCGGGAATGAGTTAACACAAATGGAGTTGGTGGCCACAAGTACCCATAAGCAACGCAGCAGGCTCAAGCAAGCAGGCAAGCGTCCCCTCATGGGGTCTGCAGCAGAGCAGATGCTGTGAACAGCCAGGAGCTGCTGAGCCCGGCCTTGGCACTGAGAAAAGCTGTCTGAAAAGCTCTTTGCGAGGGCAGGGAACAGGCTAAGGAAAGAAAGGATCCTCTTTAAGAAAGGGGCAGTTGCTTGAAATGGGCTGTCAGAGCAGGCAGAAAATAGATATTTTTCCAGACCAGTGTACTGCTTCAGATATCTCCTCTTTCACTGCCATGGACATTTTCAATAATTTTTAAGGGTAAAGTTCTGTAGGAACAAGGCTGAACAACTTACCAAGCCAGCAAATGACTAAATGTTTACGCAGAAATCAGAGTGACAGGTCACCCAGGCAATAGAGGTAGGAGTCGAGGTGCTGACTTCCAGATTTGGAAGTGAGTGGTCTATACCACCCTTAAGTTACTTAACTAGCTCATACCTCATGCTAAGGAACCCGTAAAATGAGTTTAATACCTTCTGACCTGACAGAGGGCTTTGAAGGATTAATTATCACACACTGTTTTGAAAAGCATGGGTTAAATAACTTGCAGAAAGGTACACAGTGAAGAGGAGATTAAGGGAGCTAATTTCTGTTTTACAAATAGGATTAAGAACGCAGAAGGGGTGTCTTGCTGTCTCCAAAACAAACTGCCAAAGATCCTAGATGCAAACACAGGCTGGAAGGGTTGCCTTGTTTCTACTAGCAATAGACTACACTGRTTACTGTCCTGCTAAATATCCTTTATTTTATTTCCTTCTATTCCCTACCTGAATGAAACCCTTAAGAAGGAATCTTCTAATCCCCACAACGAAATTAACGGAGACAGCCCAAGCTAATAAATACCTAGGAAACCACCTTGCTCAAGTGAAAGCTGCTGTAGAATCACAGAATCCCTACGGTTGGGAAAGACCTTCAAGATCATCCAGCCCAACTGCAAAAACAGTAGAAACTGCAGTGAAACTGCAGTGTCTATCCTCAGCCACACACAGACACGACCCTGGCAGCTCCGTGGAAGATTCCAAACACAGAAATGACGAGGGGCAGCTCTGCACCCCCAGCACTCCGCAGACCCCGGTGCCCACGCGACAAAACAGAGACGCTGCCGCAAGGTCCATCCACAGCCAGAACTAGAAAGGCAGCCCACTCTGCTGCCCGCTCCCGAGCCATTACAGCAGCAAGGATCCTGGAGCCCAGAGAGGCAAGATTAGATGGCGTCCAGCTGACTCCAAGCTCCCTTCCCCCCAAACCCCTCCAATCTGTCACTGATGGCAACAAGGCTGAGGCCAGACAAAGCCACCCACGCCACGGTAAACAGGAGGATTACTTAAATCTATATATAACTGTCTTTGTGTACACACATATATACACACATACGTACACACACCACGCAGGCGGAGAGCACTGAACACATTCCAGCTTCTTAGAGAAACATTTCTTCGTTTGAACTCTTCCTTAAAGAGGAAAAGAATAAAAGCAATGAAAAAACACGGAGCTTCCCCACCACAACAGCTTTCACATGTGCTCTGAATAGAAATTAAGCACATGCACTTGGAAGAATGTGYTCTGTGATGTATAGAGTGCTAGGGAGAGGAGGAAGAAAGGAGAAAAAAGAGAAGATTTAGCTTGCACCAGCTTTCTAGATCAAAATTCTCTTTAYAGTGAAATTCCTTCCCTGATTCCAGCCACAGGCTTCACCACTGAATTCTATTTTGCTTATTTTAAGATACCTGTTTTAAGTTAAGATATAACTACAGCAGGCGGCATTTCATGAGGGGCATCTGAACAGAGGTCAAACAAAAGAAGGCAGCAAAGTGCATCACAGCTTGCAAAAGAAAGGGTTAAGATCAGTTTCCTTCTTACTTCCCTTTGCTAAATAGTATCACTCACAGGTATCAATACTGATGGACAAATTTCTACTTTCTAGCCATCTTAAACTCCATCACTGGAGTTTAAGAGCAATGCTAGGAGGTGCACAAGCCACATACCCACTGAAAYCCTTGGCTTCTGTTTTTGACGCTGCCTTTCACCCAGCGTCACTTTAGCATCGTAGTAAACTAGATGGAGCTACGTAAGCATTCGAGTTTAACTGCTGCACTTAGGACTAAAAGTACAATAGGAAAACAGAAAATATGGCAGGGGAGAATCCCAGAAGTGCCTCTGTTGCACGTGTGACACTGAAGGTAATTGAAGAGGGYGCTGTGTAAGGCGAGGCAGAGCCTGCTTTGGAAAGGGAGCTGCCGTGACAATTGTCACCAACACATCCAAGCAAGCGTGAGCTCCACGTCTCCCCTTGGCCACTTGAGAAAGAAAGCGGAAGCGACTCGATGTAGAGAGGACTTTATGCAGGAAGAACTACCTGAACAAAAACCCACCCAGGGCGGCAGCCTGCTCAAAGCAGAGGTCAGTAGATGATGCCAAGCAAAATCAGGCCATGTAGGTAACTACAGAGCACCAGCTCTAACCACTGAGAAATGGGAAGATGAGGAAGAGGCAAAGRCCTCTCCTGCACTCCACCAAAATCRGCGAGATGCTCTTCAAGCTTCCACCTCCACACCTCCTCCACCGATATGACACACTCGATAAAATCTCACAGTTTGGGGTCTTCCAGGGTTTCTCTGCCTCCTTTCCACCTTGCCACAGGCCAAAAATCCCTAAGTAATGACAACTAAAGAATCTTAAAGCAAGTGTTCCAGTACCTTTGCTTTACTGCTGCTGAGCAACTGCTTCAGAAATTGCAAACATCCTAGAAAGTCTTGTCCTGAGCGAGAAGGCAGCAGGACGGCTTGTCCGTATCTGTCATCAAAGTCAAGACTTGAAGCCTTGAGAAGGAGCCACCTGCTACATGGACAACTTTAAGAGCAACAACCACCATACCAGCAATTGCAAATGAAATTAACCCCAAGTTGGTTCTCACCCAGCCAAATGGGAACAGTAACAATCAATAGTGTAACACCCATGTTACATATTTCAGCACGAACCTCATTTCAGTACAAATAACCATTTAAGATTTATTCTTTATTTTACATTGCTGTCACAGTTTCAGTGCACCAAAGAATGGTGTTTTGACAATTTTGATGCATTTCCTTAAAAATATCACGGGAAACTGTGACAGTGGGTGAAGAGGTTTCAGTATTTGGGGGGCAAACAGCTGTAACAGCAATGAAGAACTGGGTCAGATTGTACCGAATTGGTTCATTCCTGAGAGGCAGGGAAGGACTRTTATCCCCATATTGTAGGGCCAAAGCCCTGAAGCAACCGTGGCACCAGCTCCYAGAGCAGATGCCCAGCGGGATTTGCAGAACATGGCCTCATAAGGCAGATCAGTTACTTAAGGCAGCCATGGACAGAGGGAGGGCAACAACATTCCCTTGCATGCTGACCCCCTTTAGGTGGGAATGGATTCCTCCTCTTTACTTTGGAGGAGAAAAGTTGCTCTTTTGGATATTTGCTTTCAAACTCCACCCTTGCTGAAGGCTTTTGTGGTCCCAGTGCCAGCCACATGGCTCGTGCAAACGCCACAATGGAAGGCTGGAAGGGTTACCCYGGCCCAAGGCAGGCAGCCGAGCAGCCCCTGTTGTCTCTCACACTTCTCTGGGCACGTGAGGAAGTGGGTTTCAAGAAGACTCTGGCAGGAGTCTCTGGACTTTCTGTCTCCAGAGCTCCAACAATTCCGTTGTGACAACGGGCAAGAATTGCCCYGGCTCCTTCTAGTAAGACCAGTAAGCAGTGAAAGGCCTTGAAAAGCACAGGGTGTCTCTGAAATTTTGCCATTAATAGTATCCTATTAAAATCAGCAGAGGTAACTTAGGAGTCTTCARGCAAGCCTTGAGAGAGGCTTATAAAAGATAAAATTAAAATGTCAAATGTTCAATACTCAAGATACTTTGCTCCCATGCTCTGTCCCTTGGACTGTCACTGTTCACTTACAGGGCTGAGAGTACCATGCTGAAGAGAGATGAATTCAGTCATCAGTGCAGAGCTGAGTCAGACCTTTCTCCTAAAAGGAAACCATTGAGGGATCCAGAAACACTGCACGTGGCACCTCCATGGAACCAGCAACCAACACAGTTCAGAGGCAACAGAAAAGCGCGCTGGCTGTGCAGGGAGACTGCCCGGGAGCGGTGCCTGGCACGGGCACGGAGCAGCCCTCCCAGCCCTTTGCTGCAGAGCTGCCYGTGCCTCTCAGCATGGGCTCCCCTGCTCCCGCCCAGGGCAGCTGCTCTCACAGGCTCCCCTGCAGGGACAAAGAGTGAAGAGAAAAYGAAGGGAGCTGCTCAAAGCTGATGCAGGTGCTGATGGAATCAGCAAGCAGGCAGACCGGCCTTGGGAAAGCTACCAGTAAACTCAGTACAAGCAGGGCCTGTGACCCCAGCACCAGCAAGCTGGTCCCATGCAAGGCAGCCTTCTGTAGCAGCCCTCTCAAAGCTGTTTTTCTTTTCACAAAGAGGCTGGGGAGGGATTTCTTTTCCACACGTGGCCCCTGGGATCTGCTTAGAGGTTCCTGACAAGGCTCTGCAGAGCCCTGGTCCATCAYAGCAGGGTGCTCCGAGGTCCTGGTCCTCGGAGTCCGCATGGCCACAAATGGGGCACTGCACGCGTCTGGCCTAAAACTTGATTTCACAGAACCACAGAAGGGTTGAGGTTGGAAGGGACCTCTAGAGACCATTTAGTCCAACACCCCTGCTCCAGCAGGGACACCCAGAGCGCGTGGCACAGAGTGGCATCCAGGTATGTAGCTCCCTTGGCAGCCTGTTCCAGGGCTCTGTCACCCTCACAGGAAAGAAGTTCTTCCTCACTTCCTGATTCACTTCATGTGTTTTATCTGTAAAGAGCAAGTCCCAACAGCTAACCCATCAGAGCTGTGAAAGTGACAACCTCCACAACAGCAAGCCATGGACACGGTTCCAGAGCATCCTTCTGAGATCACCAAGTGTCCAGAAAGAGCTCTAGAAAACAGACGTGGCCCGTGGATGGCAAAAGAAAGGAGCAGCTGACGGGCCAGCATCTGCCCTTGTCTACGTGTCTTATCCACATATCCGTAAGGGGCAGTTCCAGTCAGAAGGAATTTCACCACAGCGCTGACTTCCAAGATTACCCAACTGCTCTCGCTGACTCATAACTTACTGGCTCACAACTACCGTGGGGATGGAGGCTCTGCGGGAGAACGGGCAGTTCTAATTCCATACTTGCCCAGTAAGGTTATTGTCAAAAGTGTCTCTGCTGGTCACGGAGATAACAGCTGCTAAGCAAAAGGCGGAGACTAACAACACTTCTCAGACTGCACACTTTGCCCTCAAGCCTGTTGCTTGCTCCACATGAGGAACGCACAATCCCTTGCACACGGGGACGAGTCAAACGCCTCAACAACCCCCCTGAGGCGCACACGGTGCCCGCTGTGCCACTGGGAATGCCTTGGGGCAGACACGTAAAGGATGACTCAGGTCTCTGAAGCCCCCCATTCTCCTGGTAAGACGGAGGAAGGAGGACGCTCTGCGTTTGCCCCGCGTGCGGGAGGCGCCGTCGGTGCTGGCACCCTCAGCACTGCCCTTGAAGCGACGCCCACACCCCGGGCATCTCTGCACGGCTGCTCACGGGCCCCTCTGCGAGCGGAGAGCTCCGTTTCAAGTGTGAGATCCAAGGACGCTTTCTTGGCTATAAAATTCTCTGGGAAAGTCGGTGTTCCCAAACTGATACTTTCAGCACACTGAAAACTCCGGCCTTTGTGAAACTGATATAAAATTATTGGCAAGCTCTTGCTTTACAAATGCAATTCAGAATCTGTATTTTTGCAAATGCAGTTTTTCTTTTTTCCACTATAAGCCTGGTGAAGATTGTGGCATTTTCCTTGTTTCTCTCTCAGGAAAACATTTTTCTGCTCTTGGCTTCTAGTACCAAATAACACTACCTCTGTATTGGACACAGAGCATATACTTGAAAAGATTCTCCTGCTACAGGAAACATCATTTACCTTCCGAAACCTTACAGAGAAGTGTGATAAAATGTTCAGTCCTCCAGAGCAGGGACACGGTACAAAGGCAAAAGTTTCCACATTTCTTCTTCACTTTCCAAAAGAGCGAAGTTCTCTCTTCAGCACCCACACATGCTGCAGAGAATCCCTCTGTCACCGGCATTTCTCAGAAGCTTCAGCAACTCAGAGGAAAAAAACACCTATGATGGCAAGCAGGACTGGCAAAGCCTTGAAGGGCAAGCAGACATTGGTACAGGAGAAGAGAAGGAGATGCCTGCGACCAGAAATAAGCATCTGAACTGGAGTCTGGTGGATCAGGCAGAGGAAAAACAGGGAGAGGTTTTTACCAAAACTGATGGAAAGAGGGAATACACCATGGTGGCAAACACCTGCAGAGCAGTCAGTACTATTCAAAACATCACCAAGACTTTTAAGAAGAACAGAACTAAGAGAGGAATGGATTTGGTGCTATCCAAGTAAATTAAGAACATGGAAAATTTCATCACCCTCACTGCACGGAACAGACAGAGGCAACAGTCATCTCTCAAAGAAATCCGAAAGGAAAACTACTGCAAGTTGCAGATTTTAGGCAAACCTCTTTGATCACCAATCCCTTTCATTTGGTTTAGGCAGTTTTTCATCTGGTTTGAAAACTTCTTAAGTTTAGGCAATATTATTTGGGGAAAAGCTGGAGGGTGCATGTTCACAACACAAACAGAGCCTTGAAAGGAAAAACCCAGTCGTGGCATTAACAACTGACAGGCGAACGAAGCAACGTGACTGCAGTTTCCTTAGCTTCTCTCTGTTTCTAAACTAAAGGACACTCTCTCACTGCCCAGAATGGTTCTCTGTGCACTTGTAATGCTGCATTAATGCATTTACATTACTCATTTATTAAGATGTATGTATGTAAAGAAAGGAGAAAAAAAAGTAAAACATAAAGCCAAGCTACAGATTTCAAAGACTATATTTAAAAATGTAATAAATACGTGTCCTTTTAACTTTTAAAAGTTGCTTGCAAATATAAAGCTACTTAATATATTCTGTCCTTTATATCATGATGCTCGGGGAATTAAAGTTCTCTAGCTAGGTCTGCCAGGTGGGACAATGCAGAAAAATGACTTCACACTTTTCACCCGCCTGTGGAAGACTTTAAAACACAACTAACAACATCCACAAGAAGCAAAGTTTATTAGGATCAGCAGTTACCCAAAAACCRAAACAGGCTAGCCCGACAGCAACAGAAAAACAAGGAGGAAACAAGAAAACTGCAACGGTTGTGTATGAAGAAATAACTGAAGAATCTTTATAACCTACTGCAGAAAATAAATTATACTGCCTGTAAGGGATTTAAACTGAATGGCTTTGCCTGCAGTATACTTAGAGCATGGGATAGATTTGTTGTGCATTAATGTGTCTGATACAGTTCGTAGAGTAAAATTCTGCTCACAGAGTTAGCTTGGTGCATTCCACGAATATACAACTTGGACTGAAACACGTGACGTAACATAGAAACCAGGAAGAACTTGACCTGAACTCAAAGACCAAAAAAAAAAAAAAAAAAATGTTTGTGAAAATCTCCCTCTGCTTAAGTGCTAAATCATGCAGAGAGGCCCTGGGTTTGCCAGGTTCAGAGGCTTTACTGCACGAGTCAGCGAGTCACTGCTAATGTGCACTGCGAAAACAAACCTCAGCACGTAACTCAGAAACCGGCACGTTCATCAAGTTTGTGGTAGTTACTGAAAAATGAAGCCAAGTTGCCAAGTTTTCCTCTTCTGTCAGTCGGCATGGCAGATTTCTTCACTTGCACRCTCTTCCCTTTGCAATAATGTTAATACTGGTACTTCACCATCCAGACACAGCTACCTTTCCTGGCTCTGCTGTCGTCCTGCTTGAGCCTTCCACAGTGCCACTTTGTAAGATCCTCTCTGCTGGTGCCAGTGGCCACTGTTACCTCTAGYAGATGCTACACCAGGCAACAGGAGTGTGAGTTTGACATGAACTAGGATTCATTTCAGTCCATTTCATTACCTTTTTATATGGATTGTGGGGTGGCATCAACCACATCTAACTTGGTCAATCAAGACTCCCATATGCCCAGAACAAGCTGCATGAGAGCTATCTAGTATTTCCTAGTTACGTGGGGCTTCAAAAACACCAGACTCATGGCAGTCATACTGCAAATATAAGTCAGTCCTGTACCCTCTGTATCAGAACTCTTCCTTACGYGGGAAATTGCTGTTTCTTTTCGGCCCTTGCTATTTCTTTCCTTCACACCTTCCTTAAGTTGTCAACTAGAACAAATCCTCGCACAGTTTTCTTTTTAGTACAACAGCAAAGCAGGGGTCTTTGCCCCRAACGCATAGCAAGATGTAGGGTTCAGAGGCTGTGAACCCCACCTGGAGCCCTTTACCTATGTCAGAAGAAGAAAACTTCACTCAGAGCCCTCCTAACAGCTGCYTTGCACTTAGTCTGTGTATCAAGGTGGCTATTGCGTCTTCCTCCCTGATAAGCACAAATCTTTCCTCTTAGCTTAGAGAAAACTGAAATTCCTACCTCCACATCACAAGTGTCTCTTTCAGTGATAGATGCCTAAATTTCTGGCCTTGCTGGGCCAGGAACACAGTGCCCGTTCTCCTTTACAGATCTGCTTGTCCAGTGGGGGGTGACTTGACTCTCAGTTAGCGATTGAAAGTAACAGGTCAGAGAGAACAGATTAAGCAACTGCGGGTTTTGTGCCTACCAGCATAATCTCTGTTTTCCTTGAGGGCTGAGAAAAAAAGCCACAGTAATTCTTCATAATAATAATTCATTACGAAAGATACAACCTGATAGCATCATTAATCTCAGCTTAACGAACCCCTAAATTTYATTTTGCTTAGAAGCAGATGCAGGATAAGGAGTACCACTCTCTCACACGAGCAGAGAGGCACTGCGATCAACAGGGTCTCCATACAGCTCAACATGTCCACATCATCAGAAAATGACTATTTTGCTCCTGCTGCTCCTTGTAATGTTTCCTCTGATAAACTTCAACAGACTTAGAAAAGTATTTTATTTTTTTTCTCCCATTAAGAGAAACAAAACTATTTCTGCACAAGTTCTTTCTGTACTTTTAATTACTCACAAATTAGCCTTTAGATAGCACCTTTCACCTAAAAGTTTTGCAACACTTCTAATTTCAATTAAAATCGAGCACTGCACTTGTTTACTTTTGCTTGCTTTAAAGAGTTCTTCTCCTCCCTTTATTTGGGAAAATACAAAGTWACTGAGAAGCACAGAAACTAAAGGCCAGAGTCTGCTTTGATTTGCCCCAAGATCTGCAACACCGTCATTAAGGTAAAGGGAATTTCACTTACCCAGAACCAGACTACTAAATGGCACAGAGGTGAGACCTCATTAYTCCAAAGGCTTCAAGGACTTTACATGGTAAAAGGAACAAGGGAAAGGAATCTCTCTGCTCTCAGTCACAGGCCTCTTCCTGATCTACTTGCTCGTCGCAAAGATTCAATTCACATTTTTAGCAAGAACAGCAAGCGAGAGGTCAGGCAGACATAAAATATCTATACCATGGTTACATAGCCTATTTGTGACACAGAGCCTCTGATTTCAGAGACTTTGTCACTGGGAWTGTGATAGACGATGGGAAATCTGTAAGGATTTCCCAGTTTCCAGCACAGCACTCTAATCACATATCTACAGAGAGCACCAAACACAAGGACAGCGCGAGTCCAAGGAGTGCGCTCTGGATGCAACCCTGCATCTCAGAGCATCCCGCACCTCTCCAAAGGAGCCTTTCTACACAACAGAGAACAGCAAACTCACTCTGCCAAGGCAGAGCCCTGCTGACCAGCAAGGCTGCACGTGGGGTGCTATCACCGAGCTCCGTAASCCAGGCCAACTCACTCCCCTGTGAATCAGAGACCTGCACGTCCTTCTGAAGGACGTGTGCAGTTAAACTGGGGTGCTTCACATCACTAGACCCTCTATGATCGAAGAATTTAACATCATTTTAACTCTCCCTCTCTATCATTGCCTTTATTCTGTGTTTTCASAGCTCTTCTGTCTTTCAGAATGCATTACAAGCTCTATTAAATACTAATTCTGGGTATTTCCTACATGACTTACACAGGAAGTTATTTTCATCATGCTGTTTCCCCAAAACAGATCATAAATTTCCTGAAACATTTAAATATGCAGTAAACTGTTAATAAAGTACAACAGAATCCTTTATTTCCTTTAAGATTTTATAGAAATGAAGAGGACCAATAACTGAGGATCAAGATCTGAAGGAAAAAAACTCTCAAGTTTTTGTCTGATGTCTCCTGCTCAAGGGCTTGGGTCCAGATCAAGATGCAAAACAATGAAAAACTTTTGATACAGTACAGAGGACCAAGGGATGCTGGGGGAGAAGAGAAAGGTCTTGGAATTTTGCTGTTAGGTTAGTCAAATAACAAAATAAAATTGCTGATCATATTATAAAGTACATGGAAGTTTACCTTAGGGTTGTAGTAAAGTGCTGCCTCTGGGTTCCCCTTTCAGAGATGTACTATGCAAGTACATTTACACTTAGAACTCTGTCATTTTGACAATATTTTAGACTGAATACAATTTAGAAGTCCTTTGGCTACCTTAAATCCTTTATTTTAAAATTTGACATCAATTAATTTTGGATATTGACACACAAGTCATACAAGTTTTGTCAATACTTGTATTGGCATACAAGTAATATATACACATGCTTTTAATGGAAAAGCTGGTTGATCAAATACTGTCTTAAAATTTAAGACATTTAAAATTTCAAAATTAAGCAAATCTTTTTGAGATAAACCAAAGGATAATTAGAAAAGGAAGGCAAGAATTGGCAAAAGACTCATTGAGCGACTCTTGGAAGAATGAATTCTGAACTCAACACCAGCGCTACCAGCAAGACTAAGAGCAGCGCTGAACATTTGAGCCATGGACAAATTTTCTTCAGAGCTGAAGACGATTATTGTCTTCTCCTCTTTACAGCCAGCATCTTTCCTCTCTCATGAGAAAACCCTCAAATGTTTTCTGAACATTATTTCAAACCTAAGTGCTCCCACACTGACCTAAGAGCCCTGCTGACCTAAGTGCTCTCACAAATTCTGCCTGGCTCATGCTGTCGGGCTTGCTCTCTTCTAGTGCTCCCTCCTTCTGCAAATCGTCTACCCCAACTCTGGACTTCCCTCCCGCAACACGACAGTCACCCGGGAACACGCGACCAACACGGCCTTACGCAGCTCTTCCCGGTGCCTCTCCGTCTGTGCGAAAAATTCGCGGAGTTCTTCCGTGATCTCCATGTTACTCAAGTCACACTCTATCACCTCCTCTTCGGACTCGGCATCCTCCTCCGCCGCAGGGTCCCTCACGGCATCGTCCGCGGCCCGTCGCCGCATCCTGCTGGCGCGTGCGGCTCTGCCGCCGGGGCTGCGTGTCCGGGCGCCGCCATCACCGCCTGGGTCACCGCATTCCCAGTCGGAGTAGCGGCTGCTCGGGGGCGCTGGTGGCCACGGGAAGTGGTGCGAGGCCTCCATGGCTCTCCCGTAGGCTGTGTGGTGCTTGTGCATCCAGAGCATGGCTGCATCGTAGTGCCTCCAGTACCTGGCGTATACTCGCTGCAAGTACCACGGCTCAGCCTCTCCCACAGGCATTGCCTCCTGGATAATGAGGGAGGGAAAAAGAAGAGAAAATCAACAGTAATTCAGGGAAGAAATACTGTAAAATCAAGCTCGAAGTTTGCCTTTTGACCATGCCATTCTTCTTTAATAAACAATGTATATCTGAATGAGAGTACATATTAACACTGTGCAAACACATTACATTTTACTACTCTTTGAAGAAACTGTTTTTGCTCATCAGCTACCAATAAAGAACTGCCTGTAAAGCAGCAATACACAGGAGATATTTTCCCAAGTGTTCCTGTTCCTGTAGTGCAAGTGGAAAGTACTCCGCAGTTCCTTTACCGTTCACCATGAGTTGCAAGAACCGGATCACATCTATGTGAATGCATTACAACCTACACCTGCTTCCCAAATCCACAGACAGAAAATGCAAGAGATTAAAATTCCTCCATATTAAACAAAGGCATTAAGGCATTAATTTCATCCCGTAACATACTTCCTCCATCTGCCTGCCAAGATAAGTTTCACAGGAAAGGTCAAACTGCAGCTGAGTCGAGTTCATATATCCATCACGGCTCTGATCAAAAACAAGATTGTATTTAGGCATGTGCTGAGCTGCCTGCAAATCTCCCTTTTGCAACCAGCATATGGAAAGAAGCAATAAAGTCCCAATGATAAAATACTGTACATGGGAAGAGAGGTATCCAGGGATAAAATGAAACACACCATCCCTGTCCTCCAGCTGATCTCACTTYACCTGAAACAGCACAGTTTTACTCTGTTGATATTTCACCAGCAACCAAAAATCCCAGTCCCCTCAGCCTTAGCCCTCCTTCCTAGAGGCCGTTTTCTCTCCTGCCTCCCGGTCTTCTCAAGAAGAGGGAGATGCTGAAGCTCTTAAAGAAAGGCATACAGTAAACAAGGGCCATACACACATGGCAAGTGAAGCCTTTTTCATATCTTAATTCTCAGAGAAAAAAGCTTTTCTCAGGCCAAATGGAGTGCCCGCACTCTGCCCAGGGAGGTTGTGGAGTCTCCTTCTGCGGGGACCTTCCAAACTTGCCTGGATGCCACCCTGCGCCCTGTGCTCTGGGTGATCCTGCTGGAGCAGGGGGGGTTGGACTAGATGATCTCTAGAAGGCCCTTCCAATCTCAACCCTTCCGTGATTCTGTGACAAACTAGAAGAATTTTAATTAAATTTGAATTAAACCATGCTTTGGCACATGCTCAAACTATGTGAAGATCTGCTGAGATGAATCTGACATTTACAGTCCTTTATTATATATTTTTTAAAAACASAAGAGATAAAAAAAACCTTTCTTGAAATATGTTTTCCCAATCTGAACTGGCGCCACTCTGTAGCCTTAAAAGAACGATCTCTTGCAGAATGAAGTATTAAATAAACTTACAAAATACTTTCCATTCAATGCTGGTAATACCACATGAGGTTAATTTCATTTACTTACATTTGTTTTCACTTCCTGGTTCTCAGACAATAACGCAAATGCTGGAGTCTACAATAACAACTGCCCCTTCTTTCTGCAAAATTGAGCCTATTATCTCAGAAGGGGTCTACAAATATTGTTTCTTTTGAAAGTTACTGCTAAGAGATTTTAGGTACAAAAGGTCTCCAGCCAACAAATCTCTTGGAGAAAAAACATTTAGAAAAATACATTGTTCAAGAAAGCCTGATCAAAAATGTCATCCTATCTGGGAAGGATTCTCTAGTTCTGCTATGTGATTAAAACACTCAAATTATCTTTCCTGAAAAGTAACAGTTCATGGAAGCAAGACTTCATAGGGCTGATTCTCCTTACTTTCCCATCATCCTGCTAAAAGAGGACTCATTTCAGAATACTTGTTCCCAAGAGGACTAGTGCGGTAAAATCACCTACCTTCCACAATGAATTTACCCATTCTTCATCACTCAACCTACTAAAACTTAGGATGTACAATGTTTTCCTTATTTATTTTTCTTGCTTTGCTCAAGAATCTCAGGCTGACTCCTTGCCCTTCATCAGTCAGAAGTGAAGGTCCTGTTGTTCAGTCTGACATTCACAGGTCACTTTTGGAACATTTTGCTTATTTTTTTTTCCGCTACTTAAAAATCCAGTTATGGAATACAATAAGGCAGTTCAAGCAGCCTGATCTCATACATTCTATATATTTCAGAAAAGGACAACACATTCTTCTAGAGCTCAAAAGTTATCTTCAGCTCTTTTGAATTGTTTCTAAAAAGGGCCTTGATGACTTTACTGAATGCGCTGGAATCCCGCTGGCTGCAGTGCCCGGCTGACCAGCTCCAGTAGCTAATTTCAGGAAGAGAAGACAAAAAGCCTTTTTACGGAGGCAGAATTGTGATGCTGGTGCCTGTCCAAATATTTTTTGTGGCTCTTTTTTTTTTTTGTTTTTTTTTTTGTTCAAAGTGACCCATGAAAACCTCTTTTATATTTCCAATTTAAAAAATCCATCTGTTCAAAAAGAAAAGTTACAGAAATGTTTCACATTGGGGTGGAAAAAGGAAAGGAATACCTTAAAGCCTAACTTAGTTCTGTGCCTCTGCTTTTTCAGCTGTGAAACAAATGGAAATAAGAGATTTCCTCAAGTGAACAAAAGCTATAAATCTAAAGGCAAATGATCAACGTCCTCATTTTTCCTGTTATGACTCTGGAGTCTTCCCAAGGGGAGACAAATCACACAGTGTTGTAATCTGAGTTCTATTTTGAATGCAGTTTAGCTTCTTTCATACATAATTTGTACATGTCTGTATTGTCAGATCAATAAAAGTGTTTTTATGCACTTCTTACAACTAGGACTAGCTTATCAAACAGGAACATCTAAAAAGATTGCTTACCATCTCTTTCGGAGTTTGTTCCGGTGGCCAAGGAAAGCTAGGAAAGAAAATAGATTTTTTTTTTTTAATTCATAAAAATAAATACAAAGATGGGCACAAATAATGAATATATTTTAATAAACTTGAATACTATGGCCAATAGCTACTAAATATCCTTCTTCGTTGTGGCYAGTTAAAGACTCTTAATTATGGCTTTTGATTAGTTTGGTAATAATCTCAGTCCTTGAAATTCCTCACCACAATATGAAAATTAAAAAAGAGCCTTTTACTACAATGTAGTCTAAAATGCTGAGAGTGAAGAACACACTTTGTTTCATTACCCTTATCTTTCCTACCATTTCCCACTATTTTCTCTTTTTAGCAGCACTTACATAGAGGCATACATAAAAGAAGTTATTTCAGCAAAACGCTTAAATCCATTTTGACAACACAAAAGTAGTAAGGGTTCTGATTAAATCTACTTCTGTTTGCTTACAACTCCCTCTTTTTGCTTTATTTCTCTTTTTCTTCAGACATCTCATCCCAATCCTGCCATCAGGAAGGGAAACTGCAATCCAATTTGGACTGTAATCATATTCTCATACATCATGAAAAAGGGAAAGAAACAGCAGCAACTAGAAAACAGACAAAAAAAACCCCAGAGAGTACAAGACACCTATAATCACCAGGCAAGGCTCCCAATTATAATTATTTTCAGTGTGATTTACCAGCACGAACCTTTTAGAAACGTTCTGAGTAATTTGCTCCCTACCTGACAATATTTTATTATATTAAGACCACATTCATCTCATGTTGTCACTCACAACTTGAACTTGACACCGGTGAAAAATAACAGGAATTCAATGCACTAAATTACCCTAAACTACTAACGCAGTAAACTACTACTAAAACATGGTCAACTGGAATATATCTAACACAGCATTTTCTTTTTTACAACTACTGTGGATTTATTCCAGTGTCACAGGAGAATTACCCTCACTGCATATGAACATAGGACATGGGGACAGGACATTTGGGGACATGGAACTTCTAGAGAGGGTCCAGAGGAGAGCAACAAAGATGATTAAGGGACTGGAGTATCTCTTGGATGAGGAAACACTAAGCAAGCTTGGATGGTTTAGCCTGGAGAAGATTGAGAGGAGATCTGATCAATATCTATAAATATCTGAGGGAAGAATGTAGGGAGGAAGGGGCTAAACTCTTCTTGTTGGTGGCCAGTGACAGGACAAAGCGCAATGGTAACAATTTGAAACACAGGCAGTTCCATCTCCATGTGAGGAAGAGCTTTTTTCCTGTGAGGGTGACAGAGCCCTGACACAGGCTGCCCAGGGAGGTTGTGGAGTCTCCTTCTCYGGAGATCTTCCAAACCCGCCTGGATGCYGCCCYGTGTCCCGTGCTCTCTAGCYGTCCCTGCTGGAGCAAGGAGGTTGGACTAGATSATCTCTAGGGGTTCCTTCCAACCTCAACCATTCTGTGATTCTGTGACATACACCACAGCTGTGTTCTGTCTGATGCATAGTAATTAAATAGCAACTTTTTGCTTCTTAAGCTGTAGTGAATGCAAAGAGAACGGSAATGGGTAACCTTCAAAGCACATGCAAACCATGAAGCTCCTCAATAGACAAACTATCACTCTTTGCATAGCGCACAGCAAGCTCACAGGCACAAACCTGTGGTCACAGCAATCTATCTGCAAGAAGTCCTGCACATGTGAGCCGTCTCATCACAGACAATGGGAACCCTCATGCAGCTGAGGGCTTGCAGAACTGGGCAGTAGGAGCCAACACAGGYGATGTCATTTTGTTCCCCCCTGCCTGCTTACAGGGGAAGGAATAAAACGCAGAGCTAAGGCCACTCATAAAACACTTCAGCGACCTGCAGCTTTAGTAACCCAGAGATGTGTTATAGACTCAGGGGAAATAAGGTGTTTGAAATGAACAGCAAAAGCTCATATTTAGCTCTTCAAAACTTTTGTTTCCATTCTCATGGCTTGCATATGCACTCAGTGTCTATTCCACATACCTGCCTAGGCAGTGTCAGGGTCACTGCAAGAGTCTTTTTCTCATACTTGAAAACCTAGGCTCATGGTAGCAGATTCTTTCATTTCCACTTCATAAAAATTAGATGTATTAGAAGCTCATGATCTTACCTGGCAGAAGTCTTTGAACTAGCTTCAGCACAAACAGAAATYAGAGTCTAATATAAGCACACTGTTTTCACTGTTTCTAAAGCAGCAGATGACAAGATCTGAAACTTCTTTCGTCTACAGCATATGCATATGCTTTCTGAAGGAGAAACAGAGAAAAAGGTTTGGTAAATATCCAACTATATTAGTTTAATAAATATAAAAACCTGCTTCACCAAACTGATTACTTTCAGAAATTAAGTACAAAACATGACAACAAATAAAAGGCATAGCGTAACAGATCTACAAGCTGTGACACTAACTTAAAGAATGAGTTAATTTTTATTTTATGCTGAAATACTCTTCCAAAAGACACTATGCAAGATAGGAAATATGGTAAGAAGCAGAGACCAAATGTGATAAATACACTACTGTAACTTATATTTTTACATAAAATATGGAAGCAACTGAACATATGAAAATACCCAGAATATCTGTAATTCTAAATAAGAAATCTCCTTATCTATGTTAATCAATAATAATAACAATAAGGCTACTTTTAATTTTTTTCTCCTTTTTTCAGCCTAAAATATTTTTCCATTGAAATGAGGAATGGACAYACTGCCTTTCAACAAACTATGACTGTCTCCTTAGGAAGGCAGCACTAAGGAATATCTACTTCAGCGCAACTCCATTCCACTGGACTCAAAAYAAATTGAGACAGCGCCTGTCACACTGCAAGACAGAGCCATGAAAGGCTTTCTTCTTTTCACTGCAGCCACTACAACTCCAGGTGCAGGAGCACAGCCCTCCAGTGGAGTCCGGAGCACAGGGCTGCATTTGAGGTTACTGGCTGAGATCAAASGGACCCACTGGTGACAAGGAGGCTTTGACCTCATGCAGAAGACTGGGAGCACAGCATTAACTAACCCCTTCTATAGTGTTAAGAGAAAAAGACAGGGTGTAATTAAAGGAAGGTCAAATCACAACAAATGCAGCAGAGAACCTCATTAAATTACATATAAAGTGTTTCTGAAGAAGAAAACCATGTTTGCCTCAGAAACGCCCAAAACACTGCCTAAGCTGACATCTTTTGCTTACTGCTGCTGCTTTTGCCTCTGCTCCTTCAGCTTGTGTGACCTGTATTCTTCTGTCAGACCAAAGATGTCCCTATCTTAGTACTCTATTTCTGGAAATGACCAGTAACAGACACTTACTAAAATACAACACACAAAATATATTTATGACATATTTCCTCGGATTCCTACAAGAGGCTGTTTAGATACTTCATCAGGTTCAAACTGCTTTGGGCATTTAAAAGCTAACATCTGACTTATTTTCCATAAATGTGACATTTCTCTGAATCCATGGACACTTGGGGCTTACGCAGCCTCCCATGGCGGCACTGGGAGCTTGGCATGTCACAGTTCACATTTGATATGTTAAGCACCATTTTTGCTGYGCAAGGCAAACTCACTCATCAGTGGCAATATACTGAGTGGACATTTTATATGCAGAAGATAGGGCAGATTTAGAGCAAGAACATATCAGAAACTACAAAAGTATTCTAAAAKATCTCCAGTCATAAAATGGGAAAAGACAAATGTTGTGGTCATCAGGATTCTGTAAGAAGGGACAAATTTATCTCCAGCTGCAAGCACGGAGGGCAATAGCACCTAAGGCAGTGAGAGAAACAGAATATCCATTTTGATTGAAAATTCTCCTACTCAAACCATTACCTCTGGCGGAAGGACACCACAGTAACACTTCAAAGGGGGAACGAAAAAGGAGGAAKKKWTMKKMTCATTACATTATCTTAAGAGCTGAATCTCCAGAAATGTATTTTTAGAGACCTATGTAAAAAAAATAAAATATAAAAGCACTGAAGGACCAACTAGATCCTGTACTGCTGTAGGATACTATTTTTTATTCCACTCGCTCAAATGAGTGAGTGGAATTTTGGATCAGCAGATCACTCAAAGCACAAAACTGGCTGAACCTGAAMAACAGATGCAGAAATTAAAAGCATTCATAAAAGAGCTTTTGCAAAAATAAGGTGACTATTTAGTCCAGCAATTTGTATTTCACACATTAAGTTGATCGGAAAGCTCCCTCCCACACAACCTGTGAACAGAGAAACCATGTGTTTAACAAAATTCTGATTAAAAGCATCACCTATTAAAGGAAGAGACCATCAGTACTGGTACTGATGCCAGCAAGATACAAAAGGACACCCTCCATGCTCTTCATCATGCTTGTTAACTCAGCATCCTCCTCCTAAGGCTTTGCTAGATTTGACTATACCACCCGACTAGTTCAAAAAAACACCATGCCTTTTGTTAGACATTTCCAGTTAACCAACCTTCTCTGTGTGTCAAATATATAAACCAACCATCTCTACATGTCTCTGTGGGTCAAATAAATAAAATATTGAAGCCCTATTACAYGTTCTCAAACATATATGCCAAGAGTTTAGGAATAAATATGTCTCATACAACAATATCATTAGTGGGTGTCTTCCCACAAACGGCTATTTCATTTTACACTTCCAATGCTTACTCTCAGTGTGAGTTTAACACCTGAAGAGGGGGAAACGAACAGTGTGAAGAGTATTTTGATCTACTTTAGATTAAYGCTGTGCACTGCTGGGGTATGATGTTAACTTTAACATCCAAGTGCAGAGGCTGCAGTGGCAGTTTGCAGTACAAATACCTCCCTACTAAATAAAGTACAAATCTCTACATACAGGATTGTCTGTGAACAGAGGATCCTACTGGCACTTAGGATTCAGTTACAGCTKGCTGTCATTCAACCTGGAGACTCGGCTGAGCTATGAAAACCTACTGACCATGATGATGGCTTCACATCAACATCCTCACACTGGCACTGGTTTTTCCTGCAAGTAGAAGGGGAAGAAATTACATACATGACAAAAGTATATTCAAGGAAGGGAAGCTCTCCTAACTCCTAAGCCTGTGA
>NW_020454738.1:539482-551042 GCF_003342845.1 Nothoprocta perdicaria
AAAGGAGAAAGAAAGGAGAAAGAAAGGAGAAAGAAAGGAGAAAGAAAGGAGAAAGAAAGGAGAAAGAAAGGAGAAAGAAAGGAGAAAGAAAGGAGGAAATAAACACACAGATCAAGGTATAGTATTTGATTTAAGGCATATTTCTAACAAAGCGGGGCCCAAGGCAGTGTAATGGTGCTCCCCAAAACAGGATCTTCCCTGGGATGCAGAAAACAAACCCAAAGCTATCCAGACAACAACCAGAGGTCRAGGGTGAGATGCTAAAAGCTATATCATTATTAGTGGTCTCAGGGAGCTTTAGTTGCATGTGACTTTGACAGTTCAGTCATAAATAATGGTGACACAGATGGGAAAAGGGAGAAACTTCCAGGATGTTGCTTTTGTCTTTCCAAGGCAAAATGGAACCTCCTAGTCCAGGACATTCAGCACTCCAGGACCCCGAAACCACGCTCACACTCACACTCACACACAAACTCTCTCTCACACACAGAGGACATGGAAATAAAGGAAGGACGAGGCCATCAGCCCTGCACAGGGCCCAGCAGGCCGCGCTGCCCACGCGGGCCGCACACGCCGACCTGCGGCGCACACCGACCCCTTCGCTCCTAAAATCACACGCGCACCCACCCGCAGGCCAAGGTTTCCCACACGGAAAGCCAGGAGAAGCCCCCGTTTCTGTGGAACCACCCCGATTCCCTCCCCGAGCGCTTGCGTTCCCGCTGGAGCCGCCGCACTCCCCCCAGCCCCGTTACGGGCAGGGCGGGCGCCGCCACCCCCGCACCCACCCGGGGCTGCTGCGGGAGCCGAGCGCGGCCGCCCCCGGCGCTGCTTCCTGCTTCCCGGCCGTCCTTTCCCTTTCCCTTTCCCTTTCGCTTCCCGTTCCCGTTCCCGTGGCCCTTCCCGTGGCCCTTTCCGGCGCGCGGAGCCTCGGCGGCGCCGCCCGCCGGCCGCGGCCCTGCCCGGTGTCGCGGCGCCACCTGGCGGCGCCGCGCGGGGAGAGCGGCTGCTGACGGAAATCCCCCTTTCGTGAAACTCCTGATTCCTAAAATTCCCGTCTTCTGAAATTTCTGTTTCCTGAAACTTATGTTTCCTAAAATTAATTGCCTTCCGGGAGTTTCTGTTCGTTTTCTGGGGCGCTGCTGAGCTGATCCCCTCAGAGGCCTGCGCGTGAGCTGCTGGTGCAGGGCCTGTTGCTACCCGTTTAGCTTTCCTCCCCTGYGCAGGGATTTGCTTCTCTGCTGCCTTGAATTTTCCCTGTGGTTTCACTGCCTGATGTTATAATGTTGTGCCTCATGGTGAATGAAACCCTTTGGCACAGCCGGGTAACTGAGCACCGTCGCTGCACCTTGGCCATCCCATCCGTGCCCTCCTCCAGATGTTGAGCAGCAGGAGGACAGGTCCTGGCAGGATTTCCCACAGTTTTTTTTTTTTTTTTTTTCCCTACCATGGCACCTAGTATTTATCTGTCCTCTCTAATTCTCCCTCCTTTGATCAATGGTTTGATACAAGAGCCTCCTGTAGGAAATGCAAGACGACTTGGATATACCAGATTTGTTCTATAGCCCCCTGCTACTTCTCTGGAAATTTTGTTCAGTTTGGTAGTTGCTGAGTTGGTAGGGTTGAGTTGGACTGTACATGTGCAATGAAACCTTTGGAATCTCCTAACAGGAGGCATTCCAGAAAACTGAGACTCATGGAACTATTTCTCATTTTCATCAGACAAGTTTTCCCAAGAGCACGTTCAAGAAAACCCTTCTGTGCATAAGCCCTGAGAAATAGCCTGCATGCAACAGGTAAACGTCACTGGTTTGGGTGACGAGCTCCCCATAGAGCACCAAATTCTGAAGACTTCACTTCATTTTCTCTCCTCTGTTGAGGTTACACACAAACTGAATAAAAGACTAATTTCTGTGTGTCAAAATATTCCAGGTAAATGTAAATAAAAYATGGAAGTGAATTTAAATGAATCCACCTTTGTATAGAAGGTGGGCTTCCTCTGCAAGTTCATTAGTAGTTGTTTCTCCGTCTTGTTTTGGCTAGGTCTCATTTGACTGAGCCATTCTGGCTTTAAGTCCCAGGTACAGTCTGGTAATTCTGAAATATGAAGATGTGAATTTTAAATCAAGCTTTTGAAAGGAGCTGTGTACAGGCCATATGGCTAGGTTGGCTCTGYTAGTCCTGTGTTCACTATCAACTAAATTATCTTTTTTAATGTTTCCTTGGTCAGTTTAATAAGCTTCTTATGTGGAGGCTCACTATCAGGGTCTCTACCTCAGAAACAGGGTTTTAATACGTGGAAGCCTGAAATATGCAGGATGAGCTGTGATCCCTTGGCTTCCTTTGCACTGTCGTTACTCATTCTTTCTCAGAGCTCTGACTACATGGGAAATGTGACTTTACAGAAGGTATTGGAAAGATGAAGCTAGCAGTATTGTTTTGGCAAGCCTTCCAGAAATGATTATTCTGTCACTCAGTAGAAGAAATCAGAGGCACAGTGGGGTATTCACATACATCRCAGTTTTCCTGTGGTGCTTGTGGTGCCCAGAATCCTTCTCCAAGCGCAATGATTTCTCTTCTGCTTATGAGGTTTCTATCCTCTCATATACATAGTTCTCTGCTTGCTCTGATGTCTCACCTCTCCACTTCTCTACAGCCAAGATCCTCTGTGTCAGTGAAACCTTTTATCAGCCTTGTCAGATGATTAGGTCCCCACAAGGTGATGCTCTGCTGTGCTCCTTGTCCCTTGCAGTTTACRTTTCAAAAACAGTTGGCCAGTGGGATAGTAGATTCTTTGTCCAATACAATTTCCACAGAGAGATAACAAGAAAAAATTAAGACTAGAAGAGTTAATCTGTGGACTGCTTCCTGACCCACTCTATCCTGGTAGGAGCCCAAGGATAAGGKAGGCAGTGAGGTGGATAAAATGCTCTGGGAGCCAACATCCTCCTTGCTGCTTTTCTCTTTTTGAAGACAGGTCAGGCTTTTCTGTCCCAAGAATGTGTTTTTCTCACTGACATGCTCAGGGCTTGCTTGGTGTGCTATGAGTTGTGTGTGTGAGGTCATGTAGCAGATGCGATGCCCATGTGCACTCCCACCACATGTCCAGAAGTGATGTATGTGAATGTGCACATAGTGGCCATGGGGCAGGGAGTCTCCCACAGTGCTCATGAAATGATGCACGTGTAATTTTATGAATGAGAAATAAATAAAGAAAGAACTTCTGAAGGTAGCCTGACATGCTGGCAGAAAGATGGCATCACTGCTCAGCTGTTAATCCTGCATTATCAACMTTTGGAATTTTAGTTCATCATCAAGAAGAGTGAAACAGCATGAAGAGATGCAACAACCAGTACAGAGAGCAGATAAGATTTTGTACATGTAATGAAGTTGCAGTCTTCAGAAATTAAAGAGCATAGAGAATTCCTAAAATGAARCAGTTTTCAAAAAGTGCATACAGAGATCCTTCATATCACTGCATAACCATTTACCTTCAGATTGAATTAATAGCCACAAATTTTCAAAATCGTGTTATTGCTGGAGAAGAAGTATCAAGCTTATTACCTACTTAATTCTTGGCACAATTTTAGTGGAGAAGTCAGTGCAAAAACAGTCACCTGGCTATATCACATATACCGGATGAAATGGGCCAGCATTCCATAATAACCCTATAAAGGAAGAAAAACGTTTGCAAGTGCATGTGCTTTCTTTGCAGGTGTTGGRTGGTTAATTAAGGTGACATTAATTCCCAATGAATTAATTATGAATTGCTCATCCATTTCTTATTGATTTAAATGTCCTTTGCAAATTTTATCTTTGAGATTGGATATCCTATTGTCTAAAATTAAGGCATCTACCTGTTTAAAAAAAAAATCAAAAAAAGAAAGAAAGAAAAAATGCTTGCCATTTTTCTGAAGAGACTCCTGCAGAATGGATAATGAAGTCATTTTTATTAATGACTGTGAAAATCAAAGTCTCATTGTCAGTATTTCCTGGAGGCTTTATCTTACAAGGAAGTGCACATGAGGTTGAAACAGTGTCACAAGAAATTTTCAGGAGCAGAGATGACAATCTGCCTACACAAAATGAGAAGAAATTCTCTTGTGATTAAAATATAATTGCTTTCAAAAGCAAATGCAATATTTACCTATTGAATTTCCCAGGCATATATACGAACGGGGTATTATCAGACAAAGCAGATTTAGTTGTGTTATTTTTTACTGCAGTCACTGTGTGTAATACCCAGAGACGCTGAGCAAGAGATGATTTACACTAGATGCACACTGAAAAAGTAATCTGCTAACAAAGAAATTAATATGAATGCTATGTTATTGTGGAAAAGGAGGCAGACTGCTATTTGCATTTTAAGTAGTTAGAAAGTGATCAGAAGTTAGTCTAATGGATACAATATGAAATTAAATGGATAGATCCAGAGGTAGTTCTGATGTTTGATTTCTGAGAAAGTAAATCCATTTTACACATCAGTTCTCCGTGATACACTTGGCAAAAAAAAAAAAAAAAGCACATGCATACATTTGTGTTGTTGTTTTACAGATTTATGTAGACACCATAAACTTCTTAGTTTGGGATTTTTGTTGTATGCAGAATACTTTTCCTGGGAAGTAAGAGTTAATTCATGACAATATGCACACTGTAAATCCTTTTTCAGAATCTTTCTGGCTCACTTAGCTTATACAGATTTACTAGGGCTTATTATGTTACTAGTGCTTTAAAGATATTATTTTTAGAAGAGAAATAATGTAACCATCTTACTAGTTTTTATCTTTTTTTTTCTTTTTCTTTTTTTTTATTGTGCTCCCTTTCATTACTCTGAGCCGAGCTGTTCTCAGCTATAGTGACCACTTCCATAARGTCTGGTGGAGCTGTATTAATCCTCACATATTCCCTCCTGTAGTCACAGTTGTCCTGGACTTGTACCATTTACCTCTGTGAAAACACTCTCATTGACTTCAAAAGGTGTAGGAGTAAGCCAGCCCTGAAGATTAGGTAGAAGACACCAGGAGGGAAGTCTTTTTTTGCTTGCAGCTGTGAACACTAGGGGAGGAGTGGCTTTCACAGCAATATTTGTGGCAGCAATTTCTACTGTGACAGCRGTAGAAAACGGATACTATGGGTATATGTGGTATGACTATGTGCAAAGGTCTGGATGGCTGGGTGAGTACAGGGGATACTCCTCAGAATAGTTTATTTTACCACATGTGACTCCTTGCTCAGTTGCTTGCTTGCATTCTAGTGCCAGTCCTGTGGACTGAGATCAGAGCAATGTTTACTCAACGTACTTGCATTAACTTCATGTTCAAATGTTTCAGGACAATATACAAATGCTGTGTGTACTAAGGATAMGTCTAATCTCTTTGCTGACTAGCAGAGAAGCTGCTATTTTGATGCACTTTGATGCCATTATCAAGGCACTGCACATGCAGTGAAGATGGGGATGGTAGCTGTTGTATGATGCACTGTACTGAGCACTCCCAATGCCTCTCCCAGGCACAGCCTCACTGGTGGTAAATCCAGCCTGAAGGCTGGCAGTCCTAGGGCTTTGAAGCAGCTATTGCTCTTGTCAAAGGCACCCTCACTGTGTTTTCTGGAGGTGGTGGGCTCTGAATCCCTTGTCTCATAACTGGGTGAGTTACTCCAGCTAAGACAGTGCTTTGCTGGAGCATGTTCTGCACATGGGTGCTGACATCCCTGAGGATGAATTTCAAAGGCACTAGGTGCCCAGGCTGCTGCCTCTGGCTACCACAGGAACAAGCTTCCAAGTCCTCATAAYAGAATACCTTTCTAGGATTTAAAAAGTGAATTCTTCCCCCTTTTCTTCCTCTCCCCTCATTTACTATTCTTATTGCTCAGGAATTTGCAGAAATCCATAACTTTATGTTTTTCATTTTGAAATAGACCTCATTGCTTTCTCTTAGCATCTAAATATCATTAAAAATTCAGAGTGTTAGATGTCTGGCTACTGYTCATACAACAGTACATTTTTTCAAATCATCAAGAAACATAGTCTTTGAGTTCTTTAGATTCATTTTAGCTCATTTTATCTTTCTAGACTAGATTTAACTGTGGTCTCAAAGTCTTTGTTATCTTTTAATGGTTAGAGAAGTCCTTTTCTTAGGAAATTTGCAGAAGTTAGTCTTCGACACGTTTATGAATGTTATCAACTAATGAGATACAGTTTTTGCATGTGTGGGACCAAGCCATAGTCCATTAGTCTTCATTAGACAAGGAAAACAGAAGGAACACAATAAAATATGGGCAGCCAGCTATTATAAGGAGCAGTGTGAGTGTAGGCTGCTGGTGGAGGTTTAAACTCTGTTGAGATTTATTGCYGTTTCTAGGGGATGCAGGAAACAGAAGCAGGAAGGGAAGAGTGATTTTCAGGTTGACCTGCTTAKGTGTGTGGGGAGGTAAAGTCTAGGTAAAGTGCCAGGAATCCTTGTGGGAAACTGTGATAGTGATGGGGATRGAGAAGGGCGGGATAGACAGGGCTGGATCTGGCTTGGGATACAAGGATTTTGGGGGGAGAAAAAGACATAGAGATGGCTACACTTGGGATTGGGTGGGAGAAGGACAAGGACTTGAGACTGAGAGTGAAGGTACCTTTATTTATAAAGGAAATGAGAGCAGAAGGGTGGACAAGCTTACTTAAGGAAAGGGAATGGAAGCCGGTTAAAATGTTAGATAACATTGGAAGTATAATTGCCAGCTTCTTATAGTATTCCTATACCTATATTAAAAATGTACTAATTTTCATCAACTCTTGTCGCACATTTTGACAGCTGAACATAGACAGCAGTTTCATTTCTTTAAACTGCTCTTCTTGCCACCGGCATTTTTTACTTTTCAAATTGTGACAGAAATATCCACCTCTCTTTGCGATTCTAGCTTTCTTTATGTAGACTATTATAGATGTAGACAGAACATCTGACAGTAAACAGTGACAAGGGAAAATTTTCAGCTAGGAAAACACACAAGGCATTGCATAACCTTGTCATAACTGATCATAGAATATTGCAGCTGTTCACAGCTGTTTCTTTGAGCATGAACAACAGGGGTTTTCAATATCATGCTTCATAATTTATCAAATAAACTGAGCTGGAACTGCAGGAAATGATGACATCAGAGAAAAACAGCTGAAAAAGCAGAACAGCAGAAAAAGAAATCCTTTGTTTTTGATCCTTTTATTGTGTTTAATCTAAAGTCCAGGTGCTTGCAATCTGTGATATATAGCTACAGTCAAATATCCTTGACCTGAACCTTTTCTAAGTGCATCTGTGTGCCTTACTCTGACAAATTCCTCGACTCTCACAAACATTCAGAAAGAACAAGGTTATTCTGCATCTAACTAGATGGTAGAAAAGTTTCACACAATGTTTCTGGGAACAGCTTTCAGTCTGGGTGTTGTAAAACAGGCAGTTTTACAATCATCATTTGATTCTCTTTGTATTATGCCTTCTGGTTGCTGAAGAGTTTACTTGCAACAGATATTATCACTGAAGCAAAATTGATAGTTTTAAAGCAAACAAATGCTGGAAATTTCTTTCATATAAGTTTTTTTGTGATATCATTCAACCTAAGTGATTTGGGTTTTTTTATTTGTTTGTTTGGGGTATGGGATGAGGTAAAACATAGCAATTTTAGGTTTTTTAGATGATCGTGGTTCCTGATGAGAATCATTATATTGTATTTCAGTCAGGTATAATCAAGCACTGCCACACATGTTCTGCTCTCTTGTGCACTATTGTCTATTTAGTGGTGCGGCGGCACTCACAGGTGAAACACCAGGATTATTTCTTCATTCTCCAGAGGCTCCCAGGCTCTGTGCATGTGTGTGTGTGTGTCAAAGGGACTAGCATTTTACTTAGTGCATTGGATCATCCTTTAGAAACCTCCTTTCAGACCTGCCTCTTCCTGTAGTTTAGGCAGTCCTACGCTGAATACTCTGAGTTAATTTATTATTGATGTCTGCTGTGGCCAGGCACCCAGTTTAGAGATGTTCAGCCCATGCATTAGGCAGCTGAAGTGGGCAGTCTGAATAGATGCCATTGTGCCAGAGGACTGTAGGGAGAACAATTACCAAATTTAAGATTATTTTCTACAAACAGAAAGTTTGCTGCCACTTGCTAGCTCAGCAAGCCTATCTCTTGCTTCAAAAGTGAAAAATCTCTGCTTTTTTTTTTTTTTTTTTTAATTCTGAGTCCAAGCACAGAAGGCAAGCAACTTGGTTTGGACTTGGATTTGCAGATGGGAGAACCGAGATACTGCAGTAGGATACTTACTTTACATATTTGTCATTTTGTTTATGAAAAGTCATGGAATCTGAGTGAACAGTGAGCAAGTTGCTTGCAAGGGTTGCTTGAAATTGTGTATGTGTTTTATCTGAGTACCAAAGGAGAGAATTCAGTATGCTCCTTCTTCTACTTGCATTGCTCTGTTTATTCTATAAGAAACTCTGTTAGTCTGTCCTGTAAAATTATGCATTTGGAAGTGGGGTTTGGATTCTTTCAGTACTAACCTTTTGTTTAGTTTCCTGCTTTTATGATTGACAGTGCACATTGTGAAAATGAACTGGCTCCTTCCAAAGGGGTCTAATTTGCTTCCTGTCCACGTGTGCTTGACTCTTCTGGGAAAGTGTGTGGAGTGCACAATAATAAAATTACTTGGATCTCTTTTCTCTTCCTCAGCAGCCTCTGCATATGAATCAAGCTTAGCTGGATATCAAAGAATTACTTTCTCTTGAATAGGCTGCCTACTTGGGAATAAAACTGGTGTTTGCCATCCTCAGCTTTCTTTGAGTTGTAAAACATCTATTGCTTCACAAACGTGGAATGATGCGATCTCAGCACAGCCTTGTGCTGTGCATATCTGCAATCTGCACAGAAGCATCCAGTATGAGGGCAGCAGCTCCAGATTTTCCTATTCTTTTCTCTTCTTTTTGGCAGGATTATGGCAGTCCTTTCTCGTTCAGAACTCTTCAAACCTTTGAGGTCCCAAAGCCTTTGTTTTGCTTTCAGTGTACAAATGAGCACTGTGCAAATGACRTAACTGGGATTATCTGTCCTACTTCTTCACAGGTCAGAGGAGCTGGCACTTTATTTTYAGGGAGAGCAGCAGTGGCATGAAGGTGAGTTAGAGATACAGCAGAATCTTCACATGGAAACTCAGCTATGTGCTTGCCAAGGTCAGCTAGCGGGAAGTGGCTCAGGAGGAAACACTTGAAAGTGGATGGCGAGAATACCATCACTGTGACTCCTAGACATCTCAATTAACAACATCTACCACAATAAAAGTGTTGCTATTAATCAGGGYAGTGTGGGAGGCCATTTTTTACAGGTGCAGATAATTCTCCATTTATGTCAGTGTGGTTTTACTGCAGTGTGCTGTAAGATGGTGTACGTTACGCAGGGCCAATCTGACCAGCAGGAACTTAGGGTTTTGTGAATGTGGCTAACAGCTGAATCTAGATGCATGAACGAAGGGCTATTGTAAGGCAGTAAAATTTTGAAAGGCAATTCTAACCAATAATTTATTCACAAATGAAAAAAAAATCTAATGGTATTTTGAAGGGAACACTGTAAAAATTTCATCTTAGAATTTTCCAGCTTAAATTTCTAGATCTTCACAATCCTTTTAGTCTATATGTAAATGAATTTAGGGTGAAATATGGTTTCCATTGTGAAATCACCAATGGGATATTTTAGTGTTTCTAGTAGTTTCTACACAAGAATTTGAAACTCAAAGAGAGAGAAGGGGAGTTGTGTGTTTGTTCAGTTGGTTTGCTGCCTTTCTAATTTGCTGTTTGGGGAGCACAAAATTACTTGTCCAGTGTGTCACTCGGTGTACAGCAAGCAACTTGAAATAACTTGAGCTGAAAAACCAATTGCTCTGCAGTAGGAAAAAGGGCATGTGAATGTCTCGTCTCTTTTCCTAGGGAAACAGCATAATGGCACAGAGCATGTGTATTAAAAAAAAAGAAAAAAAGAAAAAAAAAAGAAGAAAAAAGGTAATAAGTCTATTTTAAAACCCTACTGTATGCTGGACTTTTCACTTTCTGAAATTCTCACTCCTGAGAAGCTTTTGTGCATGTGTGGGTATACATGCGTGGGTGTGCGAGAGAACATGGTGTCCTTTTGCTTAATAGTTTATTTTATGTTATTGCTTTGTGTTTTGCAGTCCCTCTAGCTAATCTGCAATTATGTACTGAAGAAAATAGGAACCAGGGGCCTAATATTACAGTAAATTAGGCAGTGAATTTCTACTTGAATTATTTAGTTTTGAATGCAGCCTTTTTTCTAACTGAAGTACAGAAATAACACATTAGGAATTAGGATACTTGGCTCCTTCCTCAGCAACTAGGAGACAGCAGTCAAACAGTGAAGAAGAATCCTTTTTTTTTTTAACAATGATCGCTCTGGACTTTAGGGGTGTTTCTCAGACCTTTATATTGCCTGTCTGGGACATTCAGTGGTCCCGTTGCTATGGCTACTGGGATTTTTAACTGTGTATAGAGTAGGAACAGAATAGTTTCTCTCCACAGTGCTGAAAATGCAGTTAGTTTGATTTACTAATTCACTTGGAGTAAGAGGCTGTCTGTGTTATGAGTCTCAAAAAATGTTATTCTCTACTTATTTTTATTTCAGATGTTGCCAAAAGTAAACTGTGTTAGCAAAAAAGAAATTTATAGAGTTTGCCTTTTCCTATTATCATTTATGAGGTACTTATTTTCTGTTGGAAGTGTGATCAGATTAGATTAGAACAGATTAGATTTCTTCTTATGTTCCATTTTTATTTAATGTGGATGTGGTAACATATCTATGGTCATGAATTTATTCATATTCCCATGAATATAGTGTTTTTTTTGATAAAAATTGTGCTCTGGTACCACCGAGAGGGGCTCAGATGAATTCTCTGAAGAATTCTCTCTATTTTTTTTTTTGTTTGATGCTATAAATGCCATAAAATTAGCTGTATCAAAAATTTGCTACTCTTGATTCTTTATGTGATGTTATGAATTCAGATTTCAAATTTTCACTACAAATAGTCATGCATCTTTAACTAAAAAAAAGAAGTCACAATTTTTATTTCATCACTAATGACCTTTACTGCTGGGGTCATGTCAAAAAGTTTATTTGCATCTGATTTTCATCAGTTTCAGTCATTTCTTCTGTTGTGATGATTAATGTTTACTTAGCCATTTCTAGTTAATTGAGCTCAGAAGGATCAATTAATTCACAGATGTTAGAGGCCTGAGACTGGCACCACACTTTACAGACAGATCAGCTATTTTGAWCTTTATATTACTGAATTCAGAAGCACTTCTCTGGGTCCAGATGGATATTCAGATCTGATCTCACCTCCTTGTAGCACCAGGTTTGGGCCAACACCTCCCCACTCAAACCTCTTGATTTCTTGCAGAAATGTACAAACTCTTCCAAGTAAGCTGTAAGCTATGTAGTCAAAAGATATGAATGAGTAAGGAAAAAGTCCGTACAAAAATTCCTCTCCTGGTCATCATTCTATTATTCTATTCTATTCTATAAAA
>NW_020454738.1:551079-557561 GCF_003342845.1 Nothoprocta perdicaria
ACAGATTGAAGTGACTTACACTGATATTTAGTAACAATGCTGGTTGCTTGTTTCAGAAGTACATGAAGAACCTTTCATTCTAATTTAAATTGCAGTAGGCAAGATCTAAAAAGGCAATTTGAAATTATTGGCAGTGGACATGAAGCTGGTCTTATCACTAAGATGGCAGAGAGATGTCCAATCAAACAAAGTGCTGATTGGCTTTACTGACAGAATCAGGGTGCAACAGAAAAATCTGTTCCATTTACCACATCTTCTCATTTCTTGCCTTCACTTCTTTTTGCAGGTTTATGCCCCATCTTGAGTCCTGCTGGTGCAACCCTCATCTCTGTGCACCTCTCTGCTGCTGGATGGCCTCTTCTGCCTCATGAAAGAGAAAGAGAAAGAAAGGGAGAAAAGGAGGCAAACGCCTTTTTGGAAAGGCCCTTATGACAGATGAAAGTTCTGCTAGGGTTGCACATTGGCATCTCATGATATCTCCTGTCCTCTGAGCCCACTTGTTCTCCTTGCTGCTGCACACACAGGTCCCACAGTTCCCTCCCCGCTACTTGTCAACCATAAGAATTTGAAAAGCCAGATCTACAATTCCCTGGATCCCTCCTGTTACAGATCCCATAGCACTGGGCTTCCTTGGGCCCCTACAGCCTGCCTGAGGGGGCCTTTTCTCACCCCTTGGGCCCACAATGCAAACTGTACCCCAGTGAGAGGTAGATCTCTCAAGCCCAATCTCAACCATGTTTCTCAGCACTGAAGAATTTATACCTTTTATAAAGCAAAAGCCAGATATGAAAGCTGCCCTTTTCAGTATTTACATTCAAGCTGAGTGAGTTATCTCTCGCCAGCATGAAAAGGAAGAGGAGGTCATATCTCCATGCACAGCTGCCAGTGAGAGCTTTGCCTCCAATCCCTGTGCTTTGTCTCCCCCTCCTCCTGGCTGCCGCCTCCTCAGTTGCTGTGTGAAGGACTGCAGCAGTCTCAGCAGACTGCTGAAGCACCCGCTAACCCTTTGTGGTCCTGGGACCAAGCAAAAGGTGGTTATTTTCTTGCACAGCCTGGCAGCAGAGGGAGGCAGCAGTGCTGGAAGACAGTGGTGTTGCTACCAGCACGGCCCCTGGCATGCTCTGCAGCAAAGGCAGCTCCTCTGACTCCTGATGACGGGTCGTGCATGCTTTGGCAAGCTCCCTGCAGCCCTTCTTGAAAGCCAGGGCAGCTCATCAGCAGCTGGCCAGGTCCGCTGTGGCTGTGCTAATACATCAAGCAGTGCCAGGACACATTGCTAGGCTTGATTATTTATATTGTTGAATTATTGAAATGCCCTCTGGCAAGCTTTTGTCTAAATAGTACTGCCCCACATGATTCCCAGGCACAATTCAGAAGCCAGCCTCRGCCAAGAACTGCTCCCAAATGCAGTGTAGCTGCAGCTGCAGCCCTGCAGAGGGTATGAGAGTTTAATAGCGCAGATACACCATCTCACACCGCTTGGTGTCAGTGTCACAGAGCAGCGTCAGGCATGCTTCATCTACAGTGTTTGGCCTGTTCACTTTATTGGAAGATATTTATTTTCTCCAGCTTTTCATACGATTATGCCTTTTTTGAAGAATTGTGCAGAACCATTAGATCCTGCTCTTGATGTGTTAGAGGAACTCTTTAAGGATGAAAAAATAAGTGATAAAGATGCAAAAGGAGTTCAAGAGCCTTCACTCTTGATGGCTCACAGCTTAACACTATCCTGTTTTAAGCACGYAATTTGTCTCTATTCCTGAAAATTCTGTTTTAAGCATGTAATTTGTCTCTATATAACTAAATTCCACATGTGCACATGCATACACACACACACACWCTCATTCTTTCACACCTGGGACATGCTGTATAAACACTTGAAATGGAAGAAGAGCTTAACATAAGAATTCTCTCAACCATAAAAGAATACACCAGTCCCCTATATGGGTAACATATATGACATAGGGGTAACTCTATGACAAAATCAAAGCAAGAGTCCATGCAGGAAAAGTACTCATGAAGGAGAAATGCTATTGAGATGGCCAGTGAGAGAAAAACATGCTATCATCTGAAACACACTCTTGCTGAATCACATGTCTTATGCATGACAAAAACCTCAGAAGGGTGAGAGAGAGGACAGTCTTAATATTCCAATGAGCACCTTAGTGCTCTTGCAAATGCAAATTGTCACAGCACAAAGTTTTTCTTGGTTTTCCTCCTTTCTTTTTTCTTTTCTTTTTTTTTTTTTTTCCCTCAGAAGATTAAATATTTTGCTGCAACACAGGCGTTTTTTAAAAATAAAAAATTTAATTTATTCTCTGTTGAATCAATGCAAATGCCTAGGCTTTGTTTTCTTGGTAACTCTTTCAAGTGCAGTTCTAGCTGTGAAAACTGAAGATTTAATACCTGCTGTTTTTTGGATGAACTTAATATCTTCTTGTATTCTGATCCAGGGACTACAATGTAAGAGAAAACAGCTCTGCTTTTATCTAAACTCCAAGCTAGAATTACAAAAGCATGCATCTTTGGGCTGCAAACATTTAGACAGCATTTTTTTTCCTTGTTTTAGACTTACATTTGGAGAACATTAAACAATGACACTGACAATCTGACACTGACAATRACATCTTCTCAAGCCATAGCAGAAGATACCATAGGTATTCCTTTTTCCCGATATACCACATCCCTTCAAAGCAGACATCAGGATTTCAGAACCAGAAATTTTGAACATTTGAACATAAGACATTGAAGTCTTGGAAGGATCTTACTCATGGAAGGAATAGAAGAAGTCACTTTACTATTTCCCTGAGTTTTGTTTCAGGTGAGAAGGGAAAAGTTTTAAACTTACATTTGTGTTCTTCTAGTTCACCAATAGGTAAGAGTTTTCAACATCTGATTCAGCTTCTGATTTTCTYAGTAAGAACAATTCCTTTGCAAGAATAGAGCCAAACACCTAATTATAGCTTTAGATTTTTAACTGTAAACATTTTTTTTTATGTTGCTATATATTTTACTTTTGTTATGACAATAATTTCTAAAACCTTCAGAAGCTAACCTCAACCCTATGGACTTGGATCTCTTTTCACACTGCTTTTTTCTCTTGAAGATGGGAGTGGTGAAGGGCCAAAGGTAAGAAAAAATGAGGCTTTCTGCCAGCAACATTTTGATGGGGACTTAGGTTTGATGCAGCTTACAGGAGGAAAATGAAGATATGAATCTCCTTGATAGTGCACTGGAGATACTAAAATATGTAATGAGACTTAGTTAACATGTTTTTGAACAAGTGGTGGATTATAGAATGAGGTGGTTGGGGAAAAAATCGAGAACTTGTTCTTTTTAATTCAGACTGTGGAAAAAAATATGGTAGTATTTAGATAAGGGAAGAAAGAGAAAGGAGACAGTGATAGGAGGCAATTGCTGTTTAAAGCATTAGGAAGGAGTCATGCTCAACAGAAAACAGTGAAGTCAAATCACAGAGCAAATATTCTTATTGTAAGTAATTGATGTTACTTATTTAGATCCTTTAGAAATCTATATAATTTATTCAATTATTCACACAAATGAAAACAGAGTGAAGATTTTTTATGATTTTACAAAGACTTAACCCCATATTCTCTAGGCTCTTCCTGCTTTACCCACAGCTCGGTAAACAGGTAAACTTTCTTGTTTAYCCACTTGGGCTCATTGAAAAGTTCATAATAAGAATGTTTTTCGATTACTAAGCAACAGAAAAGGGAAACTTTTTCCACCTTAAAAGATCTGATATTCTGTAATTTTGACCATCCTTGTTTAAAAAAAAACAAACATAATACTGTTTACTTCGATAGAAAGTATGAATCCATAACATCTATTCATTTTATAAGAAAAACATAATGAAAAGACCAAAGAAAATTATCACTACGGCTTATTGGAAGTGATTAAAAGACAAAGTAAGTTAGACTGATAGATTAAAAGAAGAAAAGCAGATAATTAGATTTTGCTGTTGCTGCAAAGCAGGGCATTATGTCTACTGCTCCCTATCCAGTCTGATCCAACTTAATCTTTTCCAGTCAACATGTTGTAGCAATGGTTAGATAAATTTCTGCTTGTATTGGTCAAGGTCACAGCATAATTTCATGTTTAGCAACAGGCAGGGCTAAAAACAGATATTTCTTGCACAGTTTCTAAGATAGGTCACAATGTGACCTCCATTCAAGCAATGTAGTCAAGACTAGGACTGAGCTCCTGGTAGCTGCCTGCCATGTGCTCTTGAGCTCCTAGATGTGGGTGCCTGCCAGAGTTATCTCCTGACTTGGATGCCCTCCTCAGCATAGGTAGTGTCTGCATACATATAGCAGAGGGTCTTTATTTTCTCTGAGGTTTTATGGTTAGAAAAAACTTATTAAAATTTGTGAAAAGAATCACACCTATGRTTCCAAATAAGTATATATATTTAGAGGAATATTTGCAAACATTCCACATATCTCTATTTTTTACTATAATCTTTCTGAATTAGTAAATTGTATCACTAAAAAAATGAAATCCTCTATTAAGTTTTCTTTTGTATTGAAAATTTATCATTAATTCTGTGCTTTTGATGAGATCTACAGGCTCCTACTTTCCCAATGATGATTGCAATGGAGTGCAATCACTGAGTGATTGCACTTAGGAGTGCAAAATTTCCAATGAACCTGGTTCATTGGTCATGTAATGTTTTTCCACATGTCTGTGCAGCATATGCCATATGCAAAGTGATTATAGCCACTTCTGTTCTTTGGTTGAGTTGGAAAGTTCTTCTAAGTGACAACTGTCTTTGCCTGCCAATCAGTACTCTAAGAATCATCCATAAAAAAGTTTGAAATCTGATCTAATTAAACTTTGAGGTAATATAATGTAGCACATAGCCTGTACTGATGACTTTGGGTCATTTGCATTTTTGCTGAGTGAAATATCCCCGTCTGAAAATCAAGGCTTGCAATATATTGCACTAAGGTAGTAAAAGCATGAACGAAGAGAGTTCTAGCCAGACATTCTGGGAGACAAAAGTAGAGTCTAGTAGCTTTTTGTTTTTTCCAAGGTAAAAAGTGGAACAAAATCTCCACCACAGTCTATCAATCAAATTAGTTGACCAATGCTTCCCTGCCTTATGTAACTTTAGTACCACTCCCTTAAAATTTGTATTATCTGCTGTAGCCTTCACTTGGTTGATGCTAAATGTTTCTGGTATTTGTAGACTAAATGCGGCTGGTGTGCTAGTTAAGGTGCTGAGGTTCCTTGGGACTATWTTAGGGAATAAATGCACAACAGCTGCAATGCAGGAATAACAATAGAAAAGCTGTTGTAATAATTACTAATATCTACTGAACATGAAATCTTTGGGGAAATGTCTAAAATCCAAGAATAAAAAGTTATAAAGAACAGATTATACTACAATGCAAATACATTAAATTATAGCATTTCACTGGGCCATCATTGCAAATATTCTGTTCTATACAGGGAAGTGGCTAAATATTTTCAAGCTGAACATTTCAAACAGAAAGGGAAACCACCTTTCTCCAAATTGCTTTAACATCTGCATTTAAGAAAGTATTACACAAATATAGGCCTTATCCTCCCAAGTCAACAGCTTCACAACAGASCAGTGATAGGACTGAAAAACTGTTGTGAAAAAAATTTTCTCTTAATGATAAATTACCTGGTGAACCAGAATACTGTTTTAGAGTTGCAGAACAGTATAAAACAATGGTACAAAACAGAATACTTAAGTTCATTTCTACAGCTGTCATATTTTCATTTAAAAAGCTTTTAGAGGTACAGCAGTTATAGACCTATATGTATATTGTGATTTCTAGAAAGAAAAGTAACTGAACAACAGACAGGGTACATGCTTCCTGTTTTACCTTGCATGCTTTTATTTTCCAGTTATGATCAAAGACTGCAAAAGAAAGAGCTCTCTGATATTTTTGGGAAATATCCAAAATGTAACATGTCTACAGTGGCTTTTTTTTTTTTTTTTTTTTTTTTTTGGTGCTTTTGAGGAATAAATAGGGAACTTTATGTTTTTTGTTTGTAGCACCCTGGAACAGACAACTGGCTTACTTGATGCTACAGATCTGAAGCCCTCCACTGAAGGAAGCTTCAGAAAAAAGACAGGGAGGCACCAAAAATTTACGAGTCAGGACTAAAAGGCTCTACCTGGAAYGCTTAGAAAATTATCATTATTCAGCATCTCTCAAGGGGCCTTGTTCTTTAGGCTAAGACCTCAAGAAATTCCAGTTTGAAGACACCACTGGAACTCTGTGTCACTCTATATTAGAACAAAGCAATCTTTGGAGTGCTTTAGTGTGGGGAAAGGCTTGGGCAAAGCTCTAGAGAGAGTGGTCCAGGGATTTGGTTTTTGTTTATAATGTGCCAGATCCATCTGAATCAGTCTGAACACATGTGATCTCCCACAATTAAGACATGGACGTCTGACTGTTCATAGAATCATAGAATCATAGAAT
>NW_020454738.1:558216-563631 GCF_003342845.1 Nothoprocta perdicaria
TTGTCGTCCACCATGACACCCAGGTCCCTCTCTGCGGGACTGCTCTGTTCCTGAGATGGATGTCTTTAAAGGGCTTTGATGGGCAATTCCATCTTCAACTAGAGGAATCTTCTGAGAAGAAGTCAGTGTTGAGCCCATTTTGCACAAAGATTTACCTTGATTAATGCCCCATCCTTTGTGAAAGAAACAGCAAGAAATATGACATTCCCAAATATTTATCTTCTGGTAGCAATCTTATCCGCATCCTGAAACTATTCTTCTGCAATGGGCTTAGAGCATGAAATAAGCCCTACTGAGCTGAGCCAAGGTGAGGTACATGAGGATATGTGTCATGCAGATGATCTCTACTTCCTTTAGTTGGTGCCTGCAGCAATGATTTAGCCAGGGATGAGCTTAATAAAGAAATTGAGTATATCTTTGCTTGTTGCCTGGAAGCAACTGAAGTGAACTTTGCTAAAATATAGAATCTCATCAAATGTTAGAATCTAGAAGGGAGGCAGTAGCAATGAATGACAAGTGATTTTGAAAGGTTTGCAAAGAAACATRAGAGTTTTCCCAGTGCAAGTGGAACTAAATGGGCTAATGGACCAAGAAAGATATTTGGGGGAAAAAAATATGGCTTTGAGGCTACAGCTTCCTTTCTGTATGATGGCTCTTCTATATAAATTTTATTTTATTACACTCCAAAATGCYCTGGAGGGATTAGTGCCCTGCTTACAGTTACATCCTCTTTGATTCATGCTGTCATTTTCTGACCGAGAACATGTTTTCTTCTTTCCTCAGCCGAACACTTCAGGTCAAGGTGAGATGGTGCAAGAGGCAACACTGGCTCTAGGAATCCCTACTTCTCCCCACTAAGAAATATCTCAAATGGAGAAAATGTCACCTGCTTTTCCTACCAGCTCCATGGATCCATTCMTATTGTGGTCTGTGATGCAGATGGACATATCTGAGGTGGTGGCAGACTGCCGTGTGTGTTTAGGTTCTTGTTATAGTGATATTTCTCCTCAAATTCTGTAAATAACCCTGAGGTAGACTTCAATTTGCTTTCTTGGGATATCCCTATTCTATCCTGTTTCTTCTCATTCATCTGACTTCGCCTGTTCATCAATAGTTCATCAATCTCAAAGACATTTCTTCAATCAATGCTGTAGGATATTGTGCCWTTGTGTTTCTCCCATTATCTTTGTTTTGTCCCATCTTTTTATCTAGTCCTCAGACACCTTCATTTTCTTTCTCTCTCCTCCTCTTGTAAGTTCCCTCTTACAAATGCTGTCTGATTTACCAGTGCAATGGCTGCTGCCAGGAATAATGTCTGGATATCTTTTCTTCTTTGCAGACTCCTCCGCTCTCATCTCTGCATGAGTCTCCTGGTTCCCATCATCCCTGCTGTGCTTGGCAGGCTCCAACAAAACTCCAACTGGAAGCCAGATTTCAGTTTAACATCACATTCACTCATTATTCTTTCAGTTTAATTGCAACTTCAATGTTGTGCTTGCCATTATCATTTTGCAGGTAGCAGGAAACTGAGAGAGAGAACTGGRGTGTTTCCATGCACTAGTCCTGTACCTGCTGAAATTTTAGATGTTTAGATGTGTTTGTTAAACAGACAATCTCTCTTAACTTTTCTGTCTGCTCAGGACTGCCTCAGATCTGAGGACACCCATCTGAGGCTGCCTTGTGCACCATGCTTGTCCTGGTAATGGCACAGTGGGCAGTGCAGAAGGTTGAGATGTCCAGGCTTCTTTTTAAATTGGATAAAGTGAAAYGATAAAGAGCATATTTGGAAATGACATATAACCTCACATGGACACTTATCAAAACTTACMAAAAAATTGTGGTTAATTATATACATTTAAAATGATAGGTCTAAATGAGTAAGTCCACAATAAAAAGTAATCACACCTTTGCTTTGTTCCTTCAAGATGTAATACATGGGAATTCTTAGATGTGTCATGTATCTCCATATGCCCCTTAACTCACTTCCTGTACCTGAACARTGTACCAGAATATCCTTTTGTGGATGGGATTTGGCTAATTATGTTGTTGTTCATATATATGTACCTGTGCATATATACACATATGTGTCTATAGGTGTGCATGTGTGATGTATTTGTGAGGGTTGACTGAATCATAGGTAATTGGGTGGGAACATGCAGACGATTGCAGGTAGATGATATTGGTGGCAACCAGGGATAGGTACCAATCACAGATAAATTAAAGCTATGATTTTTGCTCGTGATTTCTTCATCTTTTGTGCCGACGGGGGTCGGCAAGCCTCATTCCCTAGCTGGACTGACCTGGGGTTGTCCTCACCCCAGGGCCATAGAGCACAGACACCAACATGGGGGATGAGGCAAAATGGCGTTTATTGCGCAGTTCAGTCTGCCTATATACTCCAGTAGAATGCGGAAACTCACTTACTGCCCAATCGGGAGAATAATTTCTACTTTTTGCCTTGTATGGCATGGGGTTATCAGTAAACTGCATAAATTAATTATGCTCCTAACTCCCGTGACATCGCGAGATCTTCCGAGCACCATGCCCTATGCTCTATGCCCTATGCTATACTACATCATCTACTTACGCTAAGCTCTCTACTTTATTAAGCCCTAAAAAGCATAACAAACTCCCACAATTTTTGAAAGAAGTATTTATGGAGACTTTAGGTGACTCTGCTTCCTCTTGTTCCTAGACTCTCAGGAAGCCTGCATATGTGGATAGGTGGTGGTGGAGCCGCTCTTTATGTGAGAGAGCAACTGGAATGCACAGAGCTCAACCTGGGAGTGGACGATGAGCGACTTGAGAGCTTGTGGGTAARGGTTAAAGGGCAGGCTAACATGGGAGACACTGTGGTGGGTGTCTGCTACAGGCCACCTGACCAGGATGAGGAGATTGATGAGGCCTTCTACAGACAGCTGGAAGTTGCCTTGTGGTCACAAGTACTGGCTCTCATGGGAGATTTCAACTACCCTCATGTCAGCTGGAAAGATAACACAGCGAGGCACAAACAGTCCTGGAGGTTTCTGCAGTATGTTGACAATAACATTTTTACTGTTTGTGGAGGAGTCAATGAGGAGAAGTAGGCTACTGGACCTCGTACTAACAAACAGAGAGGGACTTGTTAGAGATATGAAAGCAGGGGGCAGCCTTGGCTGCAGTGATCATGAGCTGGGGGASTTCAGAATCCAAAGAGGAGGAAGCAGGGCTGTAAGTGGCCTTGTAAACATGGACCTCAGGAGGGCTGATTTTGGCCTYTTCAGGCACCTCTTTGGAAGAATCCCATGRGCTAGGGTCTTAGAAGGAAGGAGGGCTCAAGAGAGCTGGTCAGTTTTCAAGCAACACTTCCTCCATGCTCAGCAATGGTGCATCCCTATGAGTAAGAAGTTAAGCAGGGAGGGCAGGAGGCCTGCATGGATGAGCAGGGAGCTCCTGGCAAAACTAAAGCAGAAGAAAGCATTATACAGAATGTGGAAGAAATGACGCCCCTTGGGAAAAATAGAGAAACGTTGTCAGGAGATGCAGGAAGAAACAAGGAAAGCTAAGGCATGCTTGGAACAAAATCTGGCAGAGGATGTTAAAAATAATAAKAAGGACTTCTTCAAATATATCAATGACAAAAGGAAGATTAGGTAGAACATGGGTCCACTGGTGCACGGGCTGATTAGGAAAAACACAGAGAAAGCAGAGTTGCTGAATGCCTTCTTTGCTTCAGTGTTTACTAAGGGCAGTCCTCTAGAATCCCAGGCCCTAGGGACAAGAGAAGAAGCCTGGAGAGAGGAAGACTTGCCCAGAGTRGAGGAAGATTGGGTCAGAGAGCACTCAGGTAATTTTGATACCCACAAATCCATGGACCTTGATGGRATGCACCCCAGAGTGTTGCGGGAACTGGCGAATGTCATAGCCAAGCCACTTGCCATCATCTTCAAAAGGTCCTGCAGAACTGGGGAGGTGCCGGAGGACTGGAAGAAAGCCAATGTCATGTCAGTCTTCAAAAGTGCAAGAAAGAATATCCGAGCAACTATAGGCCAGTTAGTCTCACCTTCATCCCYGGAAAACTGATGGAACARCTCATCATGTCTGTTGTTTCCAAGCACATGTAGGCCAAGAAAGTGCTCAGGAGTAGCCAGAATGGATTTACCAAGGGGAAATSATGCTTGACTAAGCATGGTAGCCTTCTATGATGGAGTGACTGGCTGGATAGATGASGGCAGAGCAATGGATGTCGTCTGTCTGGACATCAGCAAGGCTTTTGACACCGTCCCTCGCAGCATCCTCTTGGGCAAGCTCCAAAGGTGTGGGATAGATGAGTGGACGGGGAGGTGGATTGAGRACTGGCTGCAGGACAGAGCTCAGAGGGTAATGATCAGTGGTGCTGAGTCCAGTCGGAGGCCTGTAGTTAGCCRTGTCCCCTAGCGGTCAGTCCTCAGTCTAGTCCTATTCAATTTATTCATCAATGACCTGGATGAAGGGAYGGAGTGCCCTTTCAGCAAGTTTGCTGATGATATAAAACTGGGAGGAGTAGCTGATATCCCAGATGACTGCGTTGTCATCTAGAGGTACCTGGACAGACTGGAAAACTGAGTGGAGAGAAAATCCTACACTTGGGGAGGAATAACCCCAGACTGGGATCCTCTCCTCAGCTCTGGTGAGGCTATATCTGGAGAACTGTGTCCAGTTCTGGGCTCGCCAGCACAAGATAGATGCTGGAGAGAGTCCAGTGCAGGGCTGCGAAGATGATCAGRGGCCTGGAACATCTGTCCTATGAGGAAAGACTGAGAGAGCTGGGTCTGTTCAGTCTGAAGAAGAGAAGGCTGAGGGCGGAGCTGATCAGTGTCTATAAATACCTCAAGGGAGGCAGTGAGGAGGAGGGGGCTGGCCTCTTTTCAGTGGTGGTCACAAACAGGACTAGAGGAAACGGCCACTAATTGAAGCACCAAAAATTCCACAGGAACTTAAGGAAAATTTTCTTAACTGTGAGGGTGACAGAGCCGTGGAACAGGCTGCCCAGAGAGGTTGTAGAGTCTTCYTCTCTGGAGAYTGTCAAAACCCAGTTGGATGCAATCCTATGCCACATGCTCTAGGTGACYCTGTGTGTGCAAGGGGRGTTGGACTMGATGATCTCTAAAAGTCCCTTCCAACCTTAACGATTCTGTGATTCTATGTGGTTTTTGCCTGGAGTAGACAGCTGAGGTAAGATGTCAGAAAGAATGATAAGCAGGTGTAACAGTTTTCAGTTGCATGATATGTAATGAATGAGTGGGTCCTTGGAAATTTGCATGGGAGATACYCAAGAAATAAACATGTTTTGTGATGTTAAAATCTTGTTTTCTAAAAAAGTATATATTTTACAAAAAGTCTATAATATTGCTATTTGTACTTTAGTCACTAATATAGTCACTAATAACTTTTTTT
>NW_020454738.1:563706-597105 GCF_003342845.1 Nothoprocta perdicaria
AAAGCATTGTTTTGTCAGTTCCTCATGGCCCATGAGGTTTAAGGTAGTTAAAAAAAAAAAAAAAAAGATTCCATATAAATGTGGAAGAATTAAATTTAGTTAAATCAACAATAGATTGATGTTATTCCCACTGGTTTCTAACAATGTGAAAATCTAATCCMATGCCTTAGTGTAAGAATAAATCTTGACAGAGATACAATCAGATAAAGTATCTACGCGGAAGCATTGTGTTAACCTATTATTGCAGTGAAAAGTGATTGTTGTGTCAAGATAACAAGTATAACTTTTTGAGAAAGAATAGAGTACATTTTTCAAATGTGTGTATACTTGAGACAAGAGCTATGTCAAATGAGATGACATATCCTGATATATTCTCAAATACAATGTACCAAAGCTCTTTATAAAGCAGAATAAAAGACAACTATAATGTRAAGGATAAAATATTTTATGATTTTTTTTTTAAAAAGTTATAACATTAAATAAAGTAGATGATTTTTAATATAAAAATTAACTATATATTTTATTAATGCTGTCATAATGGAATGTTAGTTATGTGTATCCTTGCCTTACAATAAGGAGAGTGATTTTTTTTCAACATAGGACTGCAAGCTGTATTTCAAAACTCAATATCCTTTAACAGTAATCTATATAATAGATCCTGCATTTCAGACTTTTTTTTCCCCCCTCTAAATGCATTTTTCTCAACATCAAGAGTCCAGGACATTTTTATCTGTGGCAAGTAGARCAGATTCTTTTAGAGCAGTTTCTCGAGACATGTAATATTTCAAAGGAGCACATGAAAGGGACAAACTAAAGATTTACATTCACATTASTATCAAGAAAGAAAGAAATACAAAATTTTCTATTGCTTTGGAACACATTGAAAATGCCAAAGAAAAACAGAAAAATTTCTGCAGAGAAAGTGATACTTTTTCTGACCTTTTTCTCCCCCTTCCTTTCTTGAAATCCCAGAAACCTGGGACTACAGGTATTTTAATTTTCCATTATAAAGAATACATTGCAGGATTTTAGTCCTGACAGTAGGAGGTGGCAGTATAGACTCCATTCTGTTCAGTCTGACAGAACACTGAAAAGAGCCTTGAAAATAATGAAGTTTTAGTCATTCGTTTACTATTAGCGGGAAAAATCAATAGATTTACAAAGAAATGTGTTTTTCTTGCAGTGTGTGATTAAAACCTCAAACAAATGGCCACAAATGGTTACTGGAAAAGCAAACTCCCTTCTCTGCCTGATGGACGCTAAAAGTTTGGTACCTCTTACCAATGGTTATTGTTTGCAATATTGTTCCCCATGTAAAACTTGGTTAAACATACACACAGTATAGAATAGTTGGGGATGGAAAGGACTATTGGAGATCATCTAGGGTCACCGAGAGCACCTTGCATAGGACTCTATCCAAACAGTTTTTGAGTATGTCCAAGAATGGAGATTCCACAACCCTTCTGAGYACCCTTTTCCAGCACTGTCTTATTCTCAAAGTAAGGAAGTTTTTCCTTATGTTCAATAGGAACTTTCTGTGATTTAGTTTCTTCCCCGTACCACTCATCCTACTGCTGAGCATCCTTGAAGAGTTTGGCCCCATTCTTTTTACTCCCTCCCTTCAGATGCTTATACACATTAATAAAATCCTCCATCAGTCTTCTGCAGGCTGAACAGTTCCAGCTCTCTCAGCCTTTCCTCATGAGAGATGTTCCAGTCCTTTAAGCACCATAGGAGTCCTGTGCTGAACTTACTGCAGTAGTTCTTTTTCTCTCTTGTACCAGGGAGCCCAAAACTGGACACAGAACAGCCTAGATGCAGCCTTGCCAGGGCTGAGGAGAGGCAAGAGGATCACCTCCATATCTTGACAGTGGTTTTCCTGATGAAGGCCAGGATACTATTTGCCTTCTTGGCCACAAGGGCACATTGCTGGTCAGCTTTTCTACCAGGACTTGCAGTTTCTTCTCTGCAGAGCTGCTYTCTAGCAGCTTGACCTCCAGCCTGTGTTGGTGAATAGGGCTGTTTCTTCCTAGGTGCGGGACATTGCACTTCCATTAGGTGAACTTCATGAGGTTCCTCTCGGGCCATCTCTCCAATCTGTCCAGGTGCCTGTAAATGGAGGCACAGCCCTCTGGGGTATCTGGGATATTCCATACTCTTTTTTTTTCTAACTTACTTCAGGACTGAACCTTTCTGTAAGACCCAGGTGCAGTATTAGCCAAAGGCAGAAGGAAACACGACCAACCAGAACTCRGGCAGTATTTCCCTGACTTTGTGTTTAATGATCTCCACACCTGTTCTCACAGGGGATACAGCTTTCTGAAGACATACCAGACTACTGCATTGTGTAGAGTTACAATGTATTTGAATGTCTGATTTGGAACTCCAATGTGAAGTTCATAACAATTTTGACATTTCCCTAGTTTCTTACATTATGGAAGGATTTTTTTTTTTTTTTTTAACACCCTAAAGCATTGTGAAATTTCAAGTAAAACTAAAATCTATCCCAAACAAAATAGGATGCATCTTATTTGGATTTTTGGATTGACTTCATTTCAATAGTAGTGGTGTCAGTAGGATGCACACTGAGGAGACCATAAATGCACTTTGCCCTATCTAATTGTTACAAACAACACTGATTTTCTTCAGACGAGGGTAAAGAGTATGCACCCATTTATACTCTAGGATGTCAATGTACTTGTAAAAAGAGTTACATCTTTTGGTATTGTCTGAAGTAAAGGCTAACGTAGAGATTTTGTAACCAAATGGGTTCTCATGTGGTAAGCTTCTTATGGGTAGAAAAATGTGTAAATATCTCCTGTGACTTTTAGGATAACATTCTTGAATTTACGATACTGTTCTATATGAACAAACATGTTCATATGCACCCACCATTGTAATATGTTTATTCATATAGGACAGTAATTCTTTTAAGGATCAAACAATAGCCATGTGGCAAAAAATACGCCCTTTTCTTATTTCCTGAAAAACTGTCAGAAGCCCTCTTCATTTATATTAATCTGGTTGCAGGGACAGTATATTTTCACAAAATTTTTTTTTGGGAGGGAGCCTAAGTAGTCTTAGAATTTGGCTAGTTCTATTATGAAGTTGGGAAGTCTCTCCTTCCTTGGCTGCCCACATATGAACTCAAGTATTTGACTTCTGATGGAAGAATGTTAAGGGATCATTTGTGGATTCATCCTGGCCTGTCTTCTGCATAGACTTTCCCATAAGAATCAGCTAGAAAGCTTTTCCCATTTGGCATTTTATCTAGGTTTCTGCCCTATGTAGGTCCTATGTTTCAGTAAAAAAGAACATGAAAGTGAAAGAAAGATTGTCTCCTGCTTCTCACACTTCTGAAGTTTTTGGCATGTGTAGGACTCGTGATTTAGCAAGAGTGTGTTTCCAATGGCATTTTTTCTCTCACTGGTCTTCTGGATAGTATTTCTCTTGCATGGACTCTTGATTTGATTTCATTACACAATTACCGCTGCTACCCGTATAGGGGAGCTGGTGTATTCTCTTACAGTTGAGAAAACTCTTATGTTAAGCTCTTCTATCATTTCAAATATTTATACAGCATCTCTCAGGTGAATTTTTTCATGCTGTCTCAGGCACCATCTCTAGCTCCTTTACAATGATTGTTTATGCTAAGTTTATTCCTTTGGGTGGAACTTCTGATGCTGAATAACTTCTGAGTTCCCATTTTAGATTTTACTTTGGTTATAACATGGATTTKATCTCTCTTGTGCAATGGCTGTTGTGATCAGGGATGCTTAGGGAATCCTGTTCATGTTGAACTGTTTTATCTGATTCCTCCTTAGAGTTATATTAACTCTGACAGTTTTCCCAAAACTCCATACGATGGGGAATGTTAATTTTTGATTGCTTTGGTAATGTATGTGTTTTAATTCCTTAAGTGGAATTTCTCTTAYAGATTCTCCTCCTTCTCACTCAGTATGTTCATCCAACAAAGAGTAGTTTTGTGTCATGAGGAAGTTCTATAAGAATCAAAAAAATCCTAAAAATTCTCCTCAAGACCTTATTCTCTCACTGTCCTGGTCAAATCCATAAAGGCGCTGCTGATGATCCAAATTTTCCAGGAGAAATTATTAAAGTGGTCTCCAAATGAGATGAGGAGAAGCAGACCATACTTCCACTTCCTGGACGAAATCTCACAGAGAAAAAATGGTAGTCTGGTTTTTAGAAAGTATTTACAAACATTACAAATAAAGCAATAGGGGGCTGAAGAAATCTGACTGAATATCYGTTGCTAGAGGATAATGCAGCCGTAAGTGACTCAAAGCCCTTCACAACTCATTCCAGTATCAGTTTCCTTATGCACAAATTCCACAATTGGGCTTCAGGGGTCTAAACCTCTGAGTCTGTTGTTATAACTCATTTAAGCCTTCAGTTTCATTTTTAACCCATGTCTTGGCAGCCAAATAGTGCGACTAGAGCCTAGTTCTACTCTCCATTAAGTGGCTGTTAAGGAGCAAGTCACTGAGATTTTGGTAACTCTCTGAGAATTTCCAGAACAGGGGCAGAACTGATGCGGGACAGACACATGGGTGTTTAGAGGGAGAGAAGGGACTCTGAAAGAYAGAAATCAGGGCTGTGAATTTTACTTCCAGTTATCTGGTAATGCTGTTTATGGACTCTCACAAGTTGTGAAAGTTTGCACACTGACTATTTGAGACTGTAATAACTTCTGGCTTCTGAAATGGGTACCTTAGCTAAATATTTCGTATTTTTGATGATCAATGACGGGAATATCTGTAACAAGATCAGCTTAGAAGTGTATACTGAAGATGTTCCAGACTTTCTGGATGAATCCTGATTTCCTTAACTGTTTCCTGTACAGCATCCTGCTCTAGCTAAAAAAATAAAATGCCCAAAGTGTGAGGTAACCTATATCCCTTTATCTCTGAATGACACTAGGGGGTGAATATTCTGCTTCTTGGACTTACAGTGGAGTCTTTGTGCATGAGTGTCAATCTGACAAACCTTGAGTTATTACTCAAGCATTTAAAAGAACAGTTTATGGAAAATATGAGTTGCTCTGATGAAGGAGAACTGATAGCCTTCCATGATGGGATGACTGATTGGATGGATTAGCAGAGAACTGTGGATGTCATCTGCCTTGGCTTCAGCAAGGCTTTCAGCACCATCTCCTATAACATCCTCATAGGAAAGCTCCAGGAGTGTGGGTTAGATGAGTGAATAGTGAGGTGGATTGAGAACTGGCTGGATGGCAGAGCACAGAGGATGGCAGAGCACAGATGGTGGTAAATGGGGCTGAGTCCARTTGGAGGTCTGTGGCCAGTGGTGTCCCCCAGGGGTCAGAAYTGGTTCTGGTGCTGTTTAACTTGTTCATCGATGACCTGGACGAGGGCACAGAGTGTRCTGGATGAGCTAGGCCTGTTTTGCTTGGAGAAGAGAAGATTGAAAGGAAATCTGATCAATATGTATGAATACCTGAGGGGAGAATGTAGGGAGGAAGGGGTCAAACTCTTCTCAGTAGCAGCCAGAGACAGAACAAGGGATAATGGGCACACATTGAAACACAGGCAGTTCCATCTCCATGTGAGGAGGAACTTCTTTACTGAGAGTGACAGAGCCCTGGAACAGGCTGCCCAGGGAGGTTGTGGAGTCTCCTTCTCTGGAGATCTTCCAGACCTACCTGGCTACGATCCTGTGCCCGCGCTCTATGTCCCTGTTTGAGCAGGAGGGTTGGACTAGATGATCTATAGAGGTCCCTTCCAAATGTGACCATTCTGTGATTCTGTGATATTCAGACTGAGCCAACAGCCCAACTCAGACTCACCAAAGTATGCCAACCCCTTTCTGACTGCAGAGAGTTATGAAGCACAGGGCCAGGAGTGCTGCCAACCAGGGCTGGTAGCTGAACACTATATGCAAGTTGAAGCTGGGTGTCAAATGCAGAAGCACAGTAAATTTTTTTTTTTTCTGGTACAGGCATGAGAGACAGATTCATAGGGAATCAGATGACATTAACCTACTCTTACTGCTTTAGCAAACTAGAAAGATTTCATAGGGTAATTCAGGATCTTTGGCTCTGTATGTCTGTTCTGCAATCCTTGCTGTCCACAGCCAGGCATAGGCCAGGCACTAGCAATAAGAGTAATCTCCAGAGCAGCTCGATTTGAAGTTGCGCCCTACTATGTGATCACCTTTGGTGGAAGGCCAAAATTCATTAAAAAAAAAAAAAAAAAAAAAAAAAAAAGCTGTCCTGAATAGTACTGGAGACAAAGACATAGGATGATTTTTTACTTCATCTTTCATGTTTCATATTGTCCTCACTGAAACTGGTAGGACCTGCAGGCGTTCTGCATGTTTTTAAACCAGGGAAATTTATTTTACTTTACCATCTCATGGGAGAGAAAATATGTATTTACACATTCAGAGTTAATCTAAAGACTTTTGCAGTCAGTGAAAAAAAATCTGGATAATTTTGTTTGAAAAGACAATTCAAAAAATCCAGACTACCTATAAAATCTATGGAGAAGTTAGAAGCATAGTATCAAATAAAGATCAAATATAAATACTTTTATAGCATGAGAATGTTTTAAACAGGACTCRGGAGACTCTCTTTTTTTCTCTCTTTTCTCTCTCTCTTTTTTCTTTTTTTTCTTTATATCCCCTCTTTAAACAATTCTTTGTGTCCTCTCGGTCTTTAGCCCATTTTAATGTAAAAATATTGTTTCAATTGATCTCAGGCTATACCCTTTCAAGTATTTTTGCTGTGCTCCAGACATCCTGAAGATCATATCTTTTTATATAACACATATTTGCTTCTTCTGTGCCTCCATTATAGTTCCTTCTCTCCCGAGTCTTTATCCTTATTGTTCTGTTTCTCTGAATTCCCTCTGCTTTGCTGAACTTCCTTGGGTAATAAAATGGATACCAATGAAAGCTGTGAGCCACAGGGTGTTCTCCAGTGGCTCACAAAAGCCAGTCACCCTGTCTCTYCCAAACTACTGTGACACTATTCATAATTATCCCCTTCATTTTTGTTGATATTTGTTATCATGTCAGATTCAAATCCTCTGAGTGATATATACTGTTCGACAACTYCTACATTTTTATCTTTCCTGTGGGTACTTCCATTTTGGATGTCATTTCACCCAACTGTCTTTCCAAGATGCATGTCTCCTTCCTCTGCTGAAACTGAACCCGTGGCACATGCAACATCAGCAAAAATATTGTCTGTTACCTTGTCCCCTTCCCTTTTTTCCTCCTTGTTATTTCACTTCTTTGCTTTCTCCTAAATTGGATATCTGTTACCTCTTTTTTTTCATCTATGACAAAAGAAGGAAAGAGAAATGATTAGATATGTTGGCTGACATTTTATTCCTCTCACTTACTTACAAAGGGAAAAAAAAGCATCAGTGTTTGTTTTGTTTGAAAGGGTACCGTCTAGGCAAAAAAATGTCTGTTTACAAGCTGTGGTGCATTAATTTGAATAGGCACAGTCGCTTCTGTCACCTCTTTTARTCTGATCTCCCTACATGGTCAAGGGAGAACAATGGGCAGGTCTTCTAGGAAATATCTAAAACAGACCACAAATGTGTCTTAGTATAAACAGTGCAACTACCTAGAGTTATGTCAGATAATCTCATCTCAATCATCCTAAATTAGCATGCAGAAGATATTGTACTTTACAGAAAAATGTTTTAAATAGTAAAAATTCAGCAAGTTTCACCATATCTAAATTCATTTAGGAGCTGAACTTTTTGCTCATTGTTTGAATTTCTTTCAGATTAGACAAATAGTCTAGTCTAAAAGATCTTTCATTTTGCTCCAGTGTGCATACTGGCACAAGGCTGTTCAGTTACCACTGAGTGTTAGAAGACATTTTGTTTTTCCTTCCTCCCTTCTCAAAAAGTCTATTTCCTTTGCTGTCGCTATGATCATTGTGCAGACCAACCACTGTGCAGTCTCTGTTCACGGTCTAAAGAAACAGCATCTTGCTTCCAGATATTTTTTTTACCTTGATTTTTGTAAGCAGAAAACTAAGACTTCTGTGTCTGTTGAACAGCAGAATGTATCTCGTGCCGGCAGCCCAGGATGTGCAGGATCTTACTGGCCCAGCATGACATTCCACTTTTGGAGAGAAACCAATGCAGGTCTCCTTTGGACTGCAAACTGAGCAGGCAGAACAAGCTGCCCAGGATCTGCTAGTGTTTGCACTCTTCCCATCTCTGGAAGGTCATGAATATAGTAGGGTATCCCTCTGTATTTTTTGTTTTTCAGAGAACCACTCCAGTTTAGAGAGCCCAGCGTGAGAATCACTCTTCAGATCCCACTCATGGTAGTGTGGATTCAGATACAGAACTCCGTATGTTTAAGTCTGTTTTTCTCTACCAACCCTTGTGTTCTCTTCAAGGACGTCTTGTCCAGCCTGGAGGAGCTGACCGCCCTTGCAGTCATCTGCTGAATGAACTAATCTCAGAGCTAACAGCCTATGTTGGAGTTGGATAGAGAGGGCCTGCCCTCCCTTTTTCAGGAAGGAAATTGGAGGACTCTGTGTATTTTTTGAGGYTGACACATATCTGGAAGCTCCAGACAAATCTGTGGCATCAACTGAGGATGACTGCATTTTGCAAGGGGCAGCATAGCCAACACTTGTAGGAAACATCAGGCTGAACTGCTGGGCATTCACTACAAGACTGGTACAGTTTCAACCTTCACACCTGGAAAGCACAGGTCACTGGGCATGCACAGACTGTCTRTGGGGTAGTATAGACACATCCCAAAATCTGTGGATTTGTTGCATGCGCTTTGGAAAGGTSGTTTTCATCGTTTCAGAATTCAATTGTTCAGAGAGAGATGCTTTATTAGATCAACTTACAGAGCCAAAAAAGCTTTCGGGTCCCTTCTTGAGATCTGAAACAGAATTTAAATATWAGCTGACAACAACTGTTTAGTTAATTAAATGTTTACCATTTAGATTAGATCTGATGAAGAAATAGTTGGTTTGTGTGAGTATAGGGGCTCTTGACTGTGTGGGTGAGTCAAACAGTCAAACAGACCACAGTCAAAAGTATTAGCCTAAGTTGCTATCCTGAGATATCATTATAAGATTATACTGAAGTGTATCTTAAAGTGATTTTTGAATCAGTGAATTAAGAATACAGCAACATTTTTTTTTCATCTACAACATTCCATTTTAGTTCYGATACTGAGCTAAAAAAAGTTGCACACGCCTTCCTCTCCTCTCCCAATAAAAAGGAAGAAATATGTTACTTTACCTGTCTCATAAGATGAAATCTCTAGACAAGGTGAGGAAAGATGTTTATCTTTTCAGCACCTTCTTACACATAAAATAAATTTTCTAGAAAGTACTGGATGGAATTGAACATTATGAGCATTATCTAGAACACAGGGATTCTTGCATTAGGATGCAGATTCCATTACAAATTCTAGAGGTAATTGTCCAGAAAAAAATTTTTGGCAAAAGGAGAGGGAAAATAATATATCAGATGTATGACTGTCAGTTTAAGCTCTTGTCCATCATAAGTTTAGAAAGAACAGATGTCATTTAAGTTTCTAAGTTCTTCTAACTTTTCTTTTACTTTTTAAAAGTCTTTCTTTATGCTTTCGTTTGGTGCGTTTGAAATCAGATATTATTTACCTGCTTTAGATACGGAAGTCTCTTTAAAATTAATCTGTTTACAAAATTACATCTTGATATTTTTGTATTCTTATCAGGAGGAGAAAGATACTGTTTATTTACTGTATTTTATACGTAGAACCATAAATCAAATAGACCATTAATTATACCCAGTGGCTATACTGAGATTGTTGCCCTGCATTTCAGTTCGAAATCCGATTTTAAGTATTTATCTGATGGTGTTATTATTGARGCCACAGCTGAATAGAAACCTTTCAAAAATTTTTATAAACAAAACTAACTCAAACTTACTCACATTCAGTGGCACAATCCTCTAACTTTATAGTCAGTAAATCATTATCACCTAATGAATACTAAGTATGGGACTAATTTTCATTGTTAATTATTGCTAAGTTAGCTGGCATAAATCTGAGGGGACCCAGAATATAGTTTTTTTCATTTTATTATCATCTTTTARTTTCTACTCTTGTGATTTAGAGATATCATATAAAAGGGTGCACTTGATTTCATGAATAAGAGRTATGGAAGGTATAAATAAAATATTTCTCTCTTTACACCAAGAGTCGTCTTTACCCTCTAGCACCCTTTCAGTGCCTGATTTTCCTGCCAAGGTAATTTCTCTCAAAACCTCTTTAAAGAGTGTTGTAATAGTAGGCACTGTTTTACTACTGTCCAATTAGAAGCAATATGTTTAAGAAACTGCTTATTTTACTATTATTTATTTAAGTTGATCAAATAAACAATTACCCAAACAAATAAATAATTAATAGTTAAATTAGTTAAAAATATTACTTCCTTGCAAACCAATCAGTTTTAATTTGACAGAGAGAAATCAGGAGTCTGTTGACTGAGCATAATACATCTGAGCAGTTGATTCTCTGTAGTAGCTTAGAAGTAAGACTTCTGCATTTATCATTTGAGCAGAAAGGCTACTAAATATGGAGAACTGTGAGTGTTTCCCCATATTTTTGAAGCTAAGTTGATTTTGATTTTGATGCTAGTTCATCCCAGATAGTATTCTGCATAAGGCAAAGTTTAGATCCTCAGGATCCTCTAAAACCAGCAGGATGCTGCTGTGTACCCTCACTGCAGACTTATGCTATTATGTATTTGGTTAGATAAGAGGGACACAGAATGCCTGAGGATAAAAGATATCTGAAAATACCATCATAGGTACTTTCACTTGAAAGCTTTTATAAGCTTGCTCATATACTTGCATGAAATTAAATATAAAGAATATAGAAAAAACATTTATGGAAAAGCATTTGAAAACATTATAAGCAATTATAGGAACAAACATAAATGTGGATACCTGTGTAAATGGCTATTTTTCACTTGTAAATTGCTACTGAAATAATGCAAATAAAAATAGAAGTGATATTTCTCCCATAATTTTGGCCCACTTGTTTTATAGAAACAGATATTTCAGCTAAACAGAAATACCATGATTCATAGTTACTGTGTGCCCATACTTGTAAACTTTTACTTGCCAAAACATAATTAAAGAACTGACATTTTCTATCTTCTGTTTCTCTTGCCCTCTCCCTCTTCCTCTATTCTTTTCATACCAAGGAGAATTCACAATTATTTATAAAATAAAGTTTAGCTTGCAGAAAACCATGACATGTCATGTTCATCATGTTCATCATGTTCAAATTGCTAAATTGTTTTAATCTATAATCAAACCAACAAAAAAAAAAAAAAACCCCACACAGTCATTTCTCAGTTTCCTGCAGAATGAGAGAAATGACTAAGACATTTAAAGGTTTCATTCARACAAAATCAAGATATAATGTAATATATAACTGTAATATAATGGACAGCATCCTCCTGGGCAAGYTCCRARGGTGTGGGATAGATGWGTGGACGGGGAGGTGGATTAGGAATTGRCTCRRTGGCAGGGTGCAGAGAGTRGTTGTCAATGGTGYGGAGTCCAGCTGGAGGCCKGTACTTAGTGGTGTCCCCCAGGGGTCAGTTCTCGGTCCGGTCCTGTTCAACTTMTTCATTAACGACCTGGATGAAGGGCTGGAGTGCTCCCTCRGCAAGTTCGCTGATGATACCAAACTGGGTGGAGTAGCTGATAGCCCTGAGGGCTGTGCTGCCATCCAGAGGGACCTGGACAGACTGGASRACTGGGCGGCGAGAAACCTCATGAGGTTCAACAGGRGCAAGTGCAGGGTCCTGCACTTGGGGAGGAATAACCCYRGACACCAGTACAGATTAGGGGTGAACCTGCTGGAGAGCAGYCCCGCAGAGAGGGACCTGGGTGTCATGGTGGACGACAAGTTGACCATGAGGCAGCAGTGTGCCCTGGTGGCCAAGAAGGCCAACGGGATCCTGGGGTGCATTAAGAAGAGCATGTCCAGCAGGTTGAGGGAGATGATCGTCCCCCTCTACACAGCCCTGGTGAGGCCACATCTGGAGCACTGTGTTCAGTTCTGGGCTCCCCAGTACAAGAGGGATGTAGAGCTGCTGGAGAGAGTCCAGCGCAGGGCTACCAGAATGATCAGGGGCCTGGAACATCTGCCCTATGAGCAAAGRCTGAGAGAGCTGGGCCTGTTCAGCCTGGAGAAGAGGAGGCTGAGGGGGGACCTGATCAGCGTGTATAAATACCTCAAGGGAGGGAGTGACGAGGAGGGGGCTGGCCTCTTTTCAGTGGTGGGCAGGGATAGGACTAGAGGAAATGGCTTCAAACTGAAGCATCGKAAGTTCCACAGGAACTTAAGGAAGCATTTCTTCACTGTGAGGGTGACAAAGCACTGGAACAGGCTGCCCAGAGAGGTTGTGGAGTCTCCTTCTTTGGAGATCTTTAAAACCCGCTTGGATGCAGCCCTGTGCCACRTGCTCTAGGTGACCCTGCGTGAGCAGGGGGGTTGGACTCGATGACCTCTGAGGTCCCTTCCAACCTTCGGCATTCTATGATTCTATGATTCTATGAATGCTACTTTTCATATTTTAAATAGATAAAGCAAAGTTAATAAAAACTAGATATAGATATTTCTATAGATATATAGATAGATATATAAAAATAGATATAGCAAAGGTAATAAAAACAATATGGCTTGACATAAAAAAAAWGGAAATTTGAAGTGATTCAAAGTAGTTTACATTCTTTTCCCTGTTTCTTCCTCCATTAATTTCATTCTAGTTAGTTCAACTGTTTTTTAAATGGAATTTTTCACTAGCATACTTTTTTCTGAACCGGATTCCTTATGGTAGTAAACTGCTGTGAAAATCAGCAACCTTTTTTTTTTTTTTTTTTTTTTTTTTTTTTGTCCTTGGCCATATGGATATGGGAATTTAAGTTTCTGTAGATCTGTTGCCAACTACCAAGACTCTGCGCTTCTGCACAAGAATTTCCTAAACAGAAATCTGTATGGTTTATCTTGATAATGATGTGCCAGAAGCAACAAGTTTTCAGAGATGCTGATGCTCATTAGGCTTATGGGCCAGCTGGATAGCACACCTGCAGTATATCCCTCAAATCAAAGTTGCTTGTACACAATTGGTGCAAGGTAAATATAATGAAAATCTTGGCCACACTGCCCAGGGATATATAGCATGCATTCATCTCTTTACTGTCATAGATCCCAGCATCATCATAGTTCACACAGGGTGTGTCCATGTCTAATTTTCCTAATGTATGGCAGCCTGCTTGGAGACACCATTAGAAATCAGTGAAAGAAATCAGATGCCTTCTCAAAAGACTCTGTGACCATTTTGCCTGGTCTAGTATATCTGAGACACTCAAAAGAGCTGTTAGATATAATTCCATAGGACCCTAGGAGGTCTTTATCCATCTGGAGCATCAACTAAAAGCCATATGGGATACCCAACAATGTCTAAAATCGCAGTAGGCACACAACATTAAAGACAGGAAACACTTCCCTCAAGAAAAGTGGCTAATAGAGCTAGATTTCAAAATCTGCTTGGACAAAATTTCTAGGCAAAAAAAAAAAAGAGATCATCTCTGAGGAAAAGAGGACATATGATTCTAAAAGACAACAGTTTTAGGTACTCTGGAAATTATCAAAGTTGTTCTTGGAGCAGTTCTTTCAATTTGCAAAGACGTTTCCCCACTTTAGGGGCTCTCAGGAGACTTCCATCCTCTTAAGTCTTGACTTCGAATTTGACTTAAAATTAATCAAGACTTGAATTTAAAACCAAAGTCCTTGCCTTGCTCAGCTTCTGTTTCTATCCTTTAGAACTTATTGTATACCAAACTACACACATGGAGAATTATATGTTGTCTCCAACACATAGAATTATACCATCAYAGAATCCTTAAGATTGGAAGGGACTTTTAGAGATCATCTAGTCCAACTCCCCTGTATACACAGGATCACCTAGAGCATGTGGCACAGAATTGTGTCCGTTGAGTTTGAAGACCTCCAGAGAAGGAGACTCCACAACCTCTCTTGGCAACCTGTTCCAGTGCTCTGTCACCCTCACTGCCAAGAAATTTTTCCTTAAGTTCTTGTGGAACTTTTGGTGCTTCGGTTTGTGGCCGAAGTTTCCTCTAGTTCTATCAGTGGCCACCGCTGGAAAGAGGCCRGCCCCCTTCTCCTCACTCCCTCCCTTGAGGTATTTATACACACTGATCAGACCCRCCCTCAGCCTTCTCTTCTCCAGGCTGAACAGGAYCAGCTCGCTCAGCCTTTCCTCAAAGGACAAATATTCCAGATGTTCCTCGTAGCTCTGCACTGTACTCTCTCCAGCAGCTCCACATCCCTCTTGTACTGGGGAGCTCAGAGCTGGACACAGCGCTCCAGATGTGGCCTTACCAGGGCTGTGTATAGGGGGATGATAGCCTCCCTTGACCTGCTGGAGATGCACTGCTTAATGCACCCCAGGATCCCRTTGRCCTTYTTGGCCACAAGGACACGTTGCTGCTTCATGGTCAACTTGTCATCCACCACAACGCTGAGGTCCTTCTCTGTGGCGCTGCTCTCCAGAAGGTCAGTCCTCTGCCTATACTGGTGTCTGGGTTTATTCCTCCCCAAGTGCAGGACCCTGCACTTGCCCTTGTTGAGCTTCATGAGGTTTCTCACCGCCCAGTTGTCCAGTCTGCCCAGGTCCTTCTGGATGGCAGCACAGCCCTCAGGGCTATCAGCTACTCCTCCCAGTTTGGCATCATCAGCAAACTTGCTGAGGAGTCACTTTGTCCCTTCATCCAGGTTATTGATGAATAAATTGAACAGGACTGGACCAAAAAACATAACTCCATGACGTTTTACAGTGATTCAAATACTTTAGGCATCAGTTGGAAGAGACCATTTCAGATATCACCCAAAATCTATTGACAGTAAGCATCTGAGCAGCTTGACATTGGACTGACTTATCATTAAAGATTCTAAACTCTCAGAGCAATTTCTTATTGATGAAGTTCAGGACTGTATCAAGACAGTAATAGAAAATGCCTATGATACAAGAGTAACAGAGAAAAATATTATCATGTTTGCCATTTTAGGGTATTGAAACTGCTGCTAAACTAGTCAACCCTTTCCTTCCACCATCTCTGCAGCAGGTGGTGATAAGCATGGCTGGGAGAGCAGGGCGATATGGGAGGTTGGCCTCAAGTTGCATCAAGGGAGGTTCAGGTTAGATGTTAGGAAGAATTTCTACACAGGAAGAGTAGTCCAACATTGCAGCAGGCTACCCAGGGAAGTGATGGAGTCACCATCCCTGCCAGTGTTCAAGAAATGTGTATGTAACATGCTTAGGAACATTTGAGCAGATGTGGTGTTGAAGGGCTTACAGTTGGACTCAATGGTCCTGAAAGCTTCTTCCAACCATAATGATTCTGTAATTCTGTGTTTTTACAGTGTTGAGGTTTTATGCTCACACCATTATTTTGAGTTAATACCTTCATCAGCTGCTAAAACTCAATGGTATAGAGATACCAWGACAAAATCTTAGAAAACACCAATGTACCTTATTATATATTTGGTTCACCGAGCATTTTTAGCCAGGAATATTAAAAAGCTAAATAACTAAAGATTTCGCAGAATTTGGAAGTTTCAAGTATAGAATAACAGAGATATGTGATTCAGAATTTGTGAATCATAATGACAGCAAATTGGAAATTAAAACTTTTTTTTTTTTTTTTTTTTTAATGCAGGTTGGCTACCATTGAGGTGTCATCTTGCCTTTCATTTTAAAGTCCTGGTATTGCACCAGTCACGTACATGGGAGGAAATACTGCTAAGTAGTGATTCCTTGGCATGATTCTGCAAGTACTCTGTGTCTGGATTGCTAGTAGATTTAATGATAGGCAGGTGGATTAAGTATATCTTTTACTTATTACAGGAAGTCTACTTGCAGGAATTTGTAGAAAGTGGCTGTTGGAGGCTCCTTAACAGATTATCTGGCAGCTGAACCAGGATTAATGACTTGGATTTTAAGTATTTTAGAACTTGCAGATACTCAGCTGCAAAACTATGACCCATGTGGTAACGACAGGAGCACGACGTGACATTTCTGGGTTCAGCATACTCAGAAATTAATAGAAGTCTTTGGACTTCCAAGCTCCCCAGTCTATGGCAGAGGATTACAAGACTGCCTGTATCTTCGCAGGAACATCTTCTTAGATGAATAATCTTCCTTATTCAAGAAAAGCAGGAAAAAAGCCTTTGTTTAAAAAAATTCATTAATTTCCCCTCTAAATTGCCATTCAACAGAAAATTTCAAGAAGTATAAACATTGTTCTAGTAAAGAACTTGAGAACTGAGCTGCAAGAAGTTGACTGTTACTGGTAACTGAGATATAATATTGCAACACATAAAAAACGCAGCAGTCACTAGTTTATTTTGAACTGTTCAAAGTTGTTAGGCATCTATCAGTAGGCAGCATAGTGGTGAACTATACTGAATACATAGTGGTGAACTTCATGAAKCTGGAGAGTTGCAGAAGAGTATTTACTAGATAATGCCAACAATGCATCTGTGAAATACTCCAACTGACTTTTAGTGGAAATTTTCTAGGCTCACAGATTCAACACATTCTTCCACTTAAGCAGAGTCTCTGRACTCATTTATTTATCTGGGGTAGAGGGCAGGATGCCCATGCAGTTGGCAGCTCCTTTCCACTCCCAGCTCTGCCTGCTGCTTCTTGTGTGACTATGGACAGCTTACTTAAAAGCCCAGAAACTCAAATCATCTTTTGCTTCATTGTGAGCATCCAGTATTCCATAATAAGATACTTGAACTGCATYTGTAGACAATTTGAATGAAACAACCTCAGATCTTAACTTAGCTATCGACTCAAATTTGGAGCACTCTATGAAAGACCTCCTTTTGGAGAAAATACAGAAGAAAGAAGAAGAAAATAGTAGCAATGACAGAGCATCTTGGAAACAAAATATAGTGGAAAGGCCGGAGGATTCTGTATTATTTATTATAAGAAGAGAAATCACAACTACAGTCTTGGAATATGGGAAAGGTGTATCTAAGAAGGAAAGGAACAAACTCTACAATATGTGAAACATAATAAGAGTTATTAGTCATAGAATCACAGAATCACAGAATGGTTAAGGTTGGAAGGGACCTCTAGAGATCATCTAGTCCCAGTTCTCTGCTCCAGCAGGACCATCTAGAGCATGTGGCACAGGGTGGCATCCAAGTGGGTTTTGAACACCTCCAGAGTAGGAGACTCCACAGCTCCCTGGGCAGCCTGTTGCAAGGTTCTGTCCCCCAACCTGTCAAGCAAGGGAGATACACATTAGACATGTGGAAAATGTTCCTAATGGAAATGATATGATCTAACATGTGCTGTGAAATTACTATCACTGACATTTCTTAAAAGAACTGTTTGGATATATGTCTGTCTACAATTGTAGAATTTGTCGTCCTGCTTTTTGAAGTTGTCATGGATTGGATGATCCATTTGGATCTTCCCACCTTCTGTTCTCTATTCTCTGTGAATTCTTACTGATGCCTATTGAAGGTGGTGAAATTCCGCAGTGTAATTGAACAAGACATGGATGAATCTTTTCAGGGAAGATTTTTTCCTATGAAGGTGGTGAAATTCCACAGTGTAATTGAACAAGACATGGATGAATCTTTTCAGGGAAGATTTTTTCCTAAGTAAAGATGAAACAAATTGAAACCACAGGGAAATTAACACTGAAGACTTTGAAAATATCCAAGGTTTAGCTCTATTACTGGARTTTTAGAGTCTGTGCAAAATAACTTTAATTGGGAAGTGGTAGAAAAGTTTAGTATGTTTCCCCCTGACAGCAGAACAGTCTATAAAAGTGCAATATTTAGAGTTTCTCCTCTCTTGATATGACAGTCATGTCTTCCAAATGRTCATACCCATGAAAATGACTCAAGACTTAGACCAGATTTTATGCTTCAATTTGGGCAGGTGCTGCAGCTAAGAGTTGTAAAACTCAGTTAGTATCTTTGGTGGTATGACTGGGACTCAGATAGACAACCATGCAGTAAATGAGTAAACACCTCTTTAGGGCAAGGCTCTGTCAGGATTTGGATTGATATGACAAAACACCTGGGTTTTCTGCAGTTGTGGAGTGTGAAAATTTTGAGGAAACATGTACCATGGCTTTATACAGAAATCAACAAAATCTAAGAATTTTGAAACCTCATTAGTAAAGTTATAGCTAATAAATATTCATATACATTATGATACAGAGAGGCTGTGCTCTTTCTCACTCTCTTAGTTGATAAAGCTCAGGTCAAAAGCAATGAGAAAAAAATTGAAAGGTAAAGAACAAGCTAGAGGGATGTAAGAATCTAGAGAGTTCTCAATCTTGATCAGAGCCRTGATCTGCTTGGTTACGTGTAAGTTTTTAAAGAAATTTAAACAGTCCTCTGTTTATGGTGGAATTTAAAACACCACAAGTATTGGTCAGCTTCTTTGTGCTATAAAGAAACTTCCAGAATTTTCTAAACTCTAGAAAATATAAAATCAGAATTCAGAATATTTAGAATTTAGAAATTCAATATTTGAGAATGCTTTCATGTAGTCATAAAAGATGTCTCATTTTCAGAGTACATGAGCTCTGCACTGTCTGAAGTTCCCATGAAACGTCTTGTGACAACATAATCAATCATTGACATACATTTTAGCAGAAGGGAAAGCTATAGCAACTTCACAGATGTATAACTTTTAATCTTGCAGTCAAGTGTCCGTGCAAGAGAATAAAACCTTACTTTGTATGTAGGGCTAACTCAGCACAGTGGATATTGTAACATACATCAAGCATGTTTGTGGACTTACTCATGACAGATGTAGTAGATCAAAGCAGATGGGACCTGCCCAAATACTGTACAGCTTTTCCAAAGGTGACACTAAGACTTATGAGGCTGCAGCGCCTGGGACATGTTGGACAGCATGCTTTGAAATAAATGCAAACTATGTAGAAGCAACAATAGCAAATATTTGAATACAAAGAAAGCAATTTATTCTTGATTTTATCTTAGTGGCTTCAAGGTTCGATCTGATGTGTTGTGATGCAGAGAAAGGATGGGAATAAATGGATCCTAACAAACTTCAGTGAAGGAGGRGATCCTCTGTTTCCTCTGCTGTTTATTATTTGAGGGTCACTTTGGGACTGAGAGGAAGTTTTTGAGGTAATATTTTTTTCTCTTTGAATTCTCAGTTGAATACTGTAACATTTTGTGTTTGACACACAGACTTGTTCTTGATTACAGACTTGTGCTTGATTACTGAAATATAAGGGCTCCAGGAAGCAAGAAGATTATTGTCAGAAATATCACACTATGCTTATCTTCAGKTTGTTTTTTCTTGGACATGTTACACATACCTTTATAGTATACAGTATATATTACACAGTATGTACATTCAATATATACAATGTGTACATCAGTAAGCTTATTTCTGCCATTGTCTCCAGATGAATATGAGAAATTATATGTCTCCAGATAAATATATGAAAGTATTATGAAAAACAATTGCAAAGAAGGTAAAAAGTATATAAAATACAGAAATAAAAGCATGGAAAAATATAAATCTGGTTAATGTATCAGCAAACTGTGATTCATTTAGTTTCCATATCCACTAGCTGGAGAAAACAAGGCAAAAAGAATAAGGACTCTTTCTTAAGCTGACACTCATCTTCAAATGTCATTAAGATGCTAGGTACTCATCTCACAGAAAAAAGGACATTTCTGTATTTTATTTAGGTTGTACTTGCAGAAGATTTTTTCTCTGTTTCTCTATTCTTCTCTGTTTCTGTATTTCATAATAGGGAGACAACTGTGAGATCTATTTTCTGATCTCCCAATAATATTTGAATTTAAAGAACTTAGGAAATATATATGTAAAGAATATATAACAAATGGAATATCTGCAGGATTTCTTACCTTGTGAAAGGGATAGATTTTCCTTTTGAATTCTCATTGATATCTTCCAGTATAATTTCCATTTATGGCTTGTTTAAACTTCACAATACACTACTGTCTGATTGTACCAACATTTCACTCTTGTAATTCATTGTTAGGTCTTTTCTTCTAGTTTCTGAAATGAACTGAAGCTAGGAGATTCCTATACTATGTATGCATGCCATGCATAGATTTTTCACTATTTTCTCAAAGCATAATTATTTACTCTGGTTGGTCCAGATACTTTAGGCTGATAGTATGCAGTATAATGCGCATGATATGCAGTATAATGTGCATATCATGTTACTTGGTCAAGAAAGCTTTTCTGAATATTGCAAAAAATATTTATCATTAATATTTAAGCTTTATTGTCAGTGTGTCATGTCTTTAGCATTGTTAAATTGATTGCTTTGGATGTCATATAGACCGATATTTTTTGCTTTAAGAACCAAATTTAAAAGCACTGGAAAATATGATGTAAATATTTCTAAATTTGTAACAAAAAAGAAAGTTTATACTTTTTGCTGAATTGTCATATGACTTTAAACCCTTTTCCAGCATTGGTTAAGACACACAGTAAAAGTTAGTTATAATTCTCAAAGGAAAAATGATTTCCAAAGGCCATTGGGAACTTTTATATTTATAAAGAGAAAGATGCAAAGACCAAAGTTTTCTACAGAGTGAGAAATAAATCTATATATATCAAACTCTTTGTGCGGTTGCATTGACATTCTGTTTCGTATTACAAAAGGATTAAGGAAATTTGTTTTGGAGATTTGCCTCTGAGGATTTTATTTCTGTGAAAGCAAAGGTACTGTTGGGATTGAATCAGCACCCTTTACAAGTTGAAGAGTGAAAATAATATTATGTGAGACATTCAAGATGAATTACCCTGGTTTTAGATAGGAACCCTCAGTTATTATTGTTAAGAAACTATACTTGCATTCATCACACTTTGAAAGTAATTGCTTACTTTATGTAGCTATTAATGTTAATTACATTGCTGGAGTTAGCATGACAGGCTATTTGTTATCCTTGAAGGTATGAAGTGGAAAGTTCAATATATCAGGTGATAGCATTTTCTGATGTGCTTGACAAAGCAACAATTTCTGTTTTTTCTTCATAATTCTGTAGCTTACTTAGCATTCTATTCTTAGCATTTTAGCCTGACCTTTGGTGCATGAAGTCTGTTAAGTAAAAACTATTTTTTATAGAAATCATGTACTATGCAACTTCTTTATTACGTATGATCATGAGTAAGCTTTGTTTTATTTTCACTATTAAAAGCACAATAGCTGAATAGATTTCAAGTGCTGTACATAAAGACCAAGTATCTATGGTCCTGTCCCTTAAACTGAAAGCAAAATTTCATAAAATTAGTAGATAGGTTATAGGACTTTCCATTTTTAGCAAGGTTTATGTAGAAATACGATTAGAGTCTGAGGGCTTATGATGCCTGATCTATTTTCCACGAACTTATTAAATTCCATGAAATGAAATACTTATCTCTTTTATTCCCTCCTCATCAAGGGTAACCTGCTAAAAGTATATGCTTGTATATATGTATTACACCCAGTTATAACTAGTAACTGCTAGTATAACTTAGCGGGACTGCTGTGAAGGTTGATGTTTCAGAACACATGGAAGTTTTATTGCCTTTAACTGCAGAGAYTGAGTGCTGTGTGCATACTGTTGTTAACAATGAATAGATGGCATTTCTGGATGTGAAGTTCTCGTGCAAATGTAACAGACATAGAAGAGGGATTTAAGAACGTAATAATACCAGTATGTATACCTGGACAAGACTTGGAAATAGAGGCAGATGATTCTGAGGGAATATAAAGGCAGTGTCCAAGAATGTAGGGATGGAACTACGAGAGTGAAAGCCCATCTGCTGTTGAAACTGGCAAGGAACATGAAGGGCAGCAAGGACTTCTACAAGTACAAGACAAGAGTCCTGGGGAATCTTCTTCTAGGTGACCCTGCTTGAGCAGGGTTGGGTGAACTAGCTGGTCTCAATATGTTCCTTCCGACTCCAAATATTCTGTAATTCTTTAACTACATCAATGACTTTACAATGTAACATTATGAAATAATCTGCATATGAATAAACTAGGGTCACTCATCAAATCAAGCCCAGTCTTAGTTAACTGATTTTTACTGTTTTCTAAATATCAGAGAGAATCAAATTCTTTAGAGATTAAAAGCCATTTGGAACATAAACATGTCTCTGAAGCATGGATATATCCTTTCCTGGAGATCAGTGCTATTATCAAGGCTACAAAGCCTTGTAGAAATGATATAGCTCTTCTACACTGACTTGTAGAATATATCAGACATGATGCAAAAGAGTATGGGACTGAAGAACAAGTTTCCACAATTATGCTATTTGATTTACAAAAACATTTGTGTTTTTCATATTAATTCAATAGATACCTGTATATTTATATGTATTCATATAAAATATTCATTTATAATTATTTCACCATTAAAAAAAAATTTAGATTAAAAATGCAGTTTTGACCTCATTTAAGTTTGATAAGCAACGAACCTACAGTAGACGAGCTGGAAAAAACATTTGAACTGAAACACAGTAGGTAGTGCACAGACATTGCTGCAACATATGTCATATTATTACTGTAGCAACCATCAGGTCCAGTCATGCTATTAAGATCTGAAACAATGTGCTCAGTCTTGCAGTTGTACAAGAGTTCTATTGCCTGAAAACTAATCGTTTGCGGCATTGTTTTTTTTGATTGGTTTTGTTTTATTGATTTTGGTAAGCATATATAAAGCATTTTAAACTCCCTGATGATCTTTTAGAAGCTTATTCAATTGTACAGCAAGCATAGCATCTATGCTTCTTAGCACCTTTCTGTACCGTAGAGCAGACTTACGTGGGAGAGCTTAAAGTATATGCTGGAAAAATGTCAATGTCATGAAAAATTCTGTACTTCTATCATCCTTTACAACAATATAACTCTAAATATTACCCTTGGTATACTAAATCTATGCATACAGAGAAAAAAGGCAAAGCAGAATTTAGCCTAATTGTACAGATACTTAAAGCTTAAACACGGCTCAAACTAAGAAGCACTAAGGCAATACTTCATATTAACTGAAACTGAACTGGATGACTGAACCAGATGGCCTTTGAAATGTTCCTACCAAAAAGAGGTTCACATGCTGTGTGTCCAATTAAAAAATAAAAGTTCAAGAAACCTAAAATTTATGATGAAAAGCTAATAGATTTGCAATGGTGTAATGTACCACAAAGTGGGRTTAGTGTGCAGTATCTGTCAGTGTTGAACAAGGCAGTGTTCCATCAAGAATACTATGAAAACCATCAAAGAAATGATTACACATCCATCTGCTACTGCTTTTTTTAGATATTAATTTGTCATGCATCATTTCCTATTATCTCATGTCATGACATATTCCATTAAATTATTTTAGGACACAGCCTGTGGTTGCAGCTGGCACTATATGTCACATTATATCACATCAGGTGGCAACATAAGGTAACTGCTTTGTTTAAGCTTTTAAATATTTTAAGTAAATTGAACAGTTAGGACCATTCAGGTAAATGAAGGGGAGAAAGAAACAAATAAACTGTTATTTGTCTAACAAAAGGATAATAAGCTCAGCAGCCATCGAGGGGTAGATGCTACTAAGTGCCTTATTGCCTTATCCCAGGCCCCTCTCCAGAGCCTTGTGTAGCACTTCTATTCACYCTAGAATGACTATAACTCCTCTCTATCTTAGGCTACTTTCAAGTCTTGTCCTCTGGGGTAGTAATGCCCCTATTTTGGAGAGGAAAAGCCCGATTGTGTTTTGGACTCTGTAGACAGAAAACCCAACACAAGCATCCTCCTGATGCCCCTGTTGTGGGCATCACAACTTAGTGATTCCTGGTGCTCAGTTCTTCTTGGTGCCCAAGTCTGGGAGCTGATTCATACTCAGAAGCCTGTGACATAAAGGGATGGTGGCTGCTTGTCATCTGAACTCCTCAGAGATTACAGGCTTAATCAGACAGCTCTGATGAACAGCCTCCATAGCAGTTTATTAAATTTAATTGCATTCCCAATCAGGTTAGCCTCACCTGATGGATACAAGAACCTTTTCATCTCCTTCCTTATATTGGATCACTGTCCACTGGCTTCAACATTTGCCCTGGAAACATGCTGGTTCCCACTGGTGAGTGGCTCCCCACCTCCAGAGCACGGAATTTCTTGACAGGTATCCTCCTGTTGAAGTACTGGAGAGTCCCTCAGCAGAACTGGAACCTGTAATGCCAGGAGACTGCAGCCAGTAAATGTCAACTAAAAAAATCTGGGCTCCAGTATCTCGGTTAGTAAACTAAAAAGAGGTGAATTTATACTAATGGTCCCTGATTTTTGTCTGGATATGCACTAATGGCTAATACAAAGGCAATTTGGAAAGTGCATTTGGGACCCCACTTCTGCCTCTTTACACATACTTTACTTATGTCTGAACACTTTGTTCTCCCTAACTTTTGCACTATTAACTGCATAGCTGCCTCATTTTGATGGCTACGTGAACAAACACTTTTTCCTTTTCACTTTCACTCCTGAGAAGAGGCTGAGAGACTGGTCATCAAGGTACCTCTCAGGAAAAAATGCTGAGGCTGTACCACCCTGAATACACCTTAAAAACTTGGTATTTCTCTAATTGGCCAAACACCTTAAGCTCTATCCTGTCCCACAGAAGAACTCCACCTTCTTTATGCAAAACAGCCACAAAGATATTAAGCAGCTTTAAACATGAGAAGCTCTAGAAACCTTGCATATCTTATTCTATTTCTGAATGCTCACTGGACAGACACAGATATGTCACTCAGGTGGACTGKCTGATACATAATCTGTATAACTTCAAATTTACCTTGAAATTTTGAGTTTATTAGGAGCAAATCACTATTTTTTTTTAATCTATCATCTCTTCTCTGCTTTAGATACCTAATTTAAGCACGTAGGACCTGTATGAGGAGGTTGTGAAGAGATTAATAGTGAAATAGATGCTTGAGATGAAGAACTTGTTTCAGGACACACATCAACTTGGTAGGAAATAGATCTTTGTTTTCTTCCTGTCTTCTGTCTTCCTTCTGCAGTGTTCAGTATTGAGTGTTTTTCAGGACAGTGATTTCTTGCCTATACAGCAGGCAACCTGCATGTTTCTTAGTCTCTCACATAGAAGAAGTGGTGTTCAGGTCATGCAAGTAATAACTAAGCTGTCAATGTTAACTGAGAGACAAAGTAGAGTATCTTTGCAATCCCTCTCCCTCTTCTTTTCTGTCATTGGAAAAGAGGTCTGAACTTTTATTCAGACTTCAGAAAGCTTTTGGGAAAGCTCTAGGAAGATTCTTCTACTCATGCTCTTTTCAGCGTGGGTCTCCATGTAAGTCTCTGGAGATCAGACATAAGATTGGTCCCTGACTTCATTATCCATTCTGTATTGAATATTTTGCTTTCAGATAATGACCCAGATCTACCAATGGCTACTTAGATACAAGCAAGAGACCTTTTGGTTACAAGCTGTTAGCAACCACAACTCTCAAATATGCCGTTTCCAGACCTGTGTGTCCTGTGACTATATGTACGGAGGAAATCAGAGGAGGTTCTGATCTCAGAATCAGTGGGGTCCTGTAACAACCCTTCAGTAAGAATAATGGGAGCAAGATGGTTACATTTTAGATGGATCAAAAGAGGGAAGGGATTAAGGATTGTGCCTGTGATGCCTGAGGGACTGGCTACCTTGATCCATATTTTTCCTTTCAGTGTCACGTTCCTGAGCTTAGAGAAGGAAACAGACTTCACTCAACTCTCATTTTTCAAACTGTTAGTGCATTATGAGCGGCCAGCGCAAAGTTAAATTAGGGCTTTTCTAGCATATGAACCTTCTTCCATCTTTAGCTCTCACCTAAATGTGCTGATGCTTTGTATGCAGATAAATTTTTCTGGTTGGGCTCAGATGCCACTTCCATTTATATCACTCACAAGAGCTAATGGTCCACTAATGTCATCCTACAATTCCCTCTGTGATCCCAGAAAGATAAATAGGTCTTCCTGCCATCCACAGTGAAAAGATCACAGAGTAGATCAGCATAATGCAGCATTAAGAACCACATGAGATGTCTGCAGATCTAAAAAGATATATGAATAAGCAGAGTACCAGTGAAGGCCCATTAAACTGATTGTGACTTTGTAGTGTAATCAAAATCACTTGGACAAGGCTAATCCATCTGTGCTGATGCAGGATAACTATTCCTGTGAGTTAATGGTGTGTCAAAGAATATTCAGCATTTAAGTCTTCTGAGAACATAAGAATATTTTGTCCTGACAAAAAGACTTTCTAGTTCAGTATGCTGTCTTTGACAGAAGCCAGGAAAGGGAGAACAAGATGTGAATTCCTGCAGTGAAACTGAAGCTTTATTCAAGTTAATGGAAAATGTGGATTTCAAAAAAATCCACACCTCAAAACAAAATTTCACCCTTTAAATCTCTCACATCAGACATGTCTGTTCCTATTAAATATCTCAGAATCAAAAACTACATATTTTTATTCCTCTAGGATCTGCTCTCTGATTAAGAAAATATGATTAAGAAAAATATGACGCCAGGCTCAGGCTGTTTGTATACACAGCCTGCTTTATTGCAATGCTTAGACAGTAAGTGCCATTCAATTAGCTGATGAACTGGTGCTGTATTGCTGAGACAAATAGCAGTATATAATTCTGTGTGGATGCATATAAACCTAAAGACAGTGAGAGTTTAGCGATGCCAGCTTGTATAAAAATGCCTGGGGAGTAGGGCCTGGGCGCTATGTGAAGAACAGCTCCCAGGAAGAACCAGGACTGCAGAAGTCAGGGTCTCTGGCAAGCACAGACCATTCTCATGAGAACCAGAGGAGCTAGTCGGGCTGTGAGAAAATGTCACCATCTGCTGCAGTGGCTACCACATAAACAAGAAGGAGCAGCCTTGCTGGAACCTACCTACCTGCACTTCCCTTATTTCAAGTATTTATTTACTAGGAACAGCAGGTCCCAAAACTCCTTGCAGGTGTTTCAAGGTGCAGCTCAGACAAAACTGGATTCCAGACATTCATATACTTTAATGTCCATTTTTCCATGGCAGCTTTGCAGTACGTTTTTTCTGACAGTCAGTTTGCCTGGGAAAGGTCTATGATATTTTCAGGCTCCAGAATATGAATTTTCCAATAAACTTTCTAGCAAAGGTTGAGGTGATTTATGTAACAAAAACAACATTATGTTTAACAGAATCATGGTCACTAACTTTCCATCTCATCACTCTGCTTGGATCAGCATTATGATGAACCTGATGGCTTTGATTTCTTCTGAAATAGATGCTTGTCTACATCACCCAATTCCAGCCTTAGATCAATGCCATACTTTCGGCCTGATTCTGCTSTGACAGGCACATGTATTCAAGATTAATTATGCATCATTCTCTGCATATCAAAGTCCTTCGCAGTAGGCAGCGATAGGYGGCATCACAGTGTGTGAAACAGTTTATTTAATATATTTGCACATGGTGAGTAGGCTACCCAGTTCTACTAAGCCATAGCTTTTGCAGGTAGTGAAAGCACAAGTTACTGGTAAAGATGAAAAATGAGTGATCACATCTAACAGATGATACATCAAACTCAGCTAACAAATGAAAGGACTCAACAACTCTGCAGCACAGCACACAATAAGAGGAAGAATGATAAGTGTGTGTTCAGTAATTCATATTAGCATGCTCAGTACCTGTAAGATCAATATTGCAGGAGGCTGAAATATGAACCAAATCAGTTTCTTTTTTGTACTATTGAATACAAACTTTGCTGTTTACTATCTGAATATCAAAACAAAATTAGCTGCTCATCTAAAAAGGAGTGATAGAAGCAGTGCTTTTTTTTTTTTTGCTATTACCTTAGTTAGATTAAGGATATTCAGACATATCAAAAGAGAAGCCAGTTATTTTATTTAGCTGTATAAAAGATCTTTGGAACTATTCTTTTTCTTAGGCATATCAGAACTATTGGTGATTAATGAGGGTCACACTTTCAGGCAATGTCTTTAATAACGTTACATATCAAAAACATCATAAAGCTCCTGAATGCTGAAAGAAAGAAGTAGAGAATGACTTTATCATGCATTGCAGCATGAGTGTTGTCAAATAAGGGAACAGGTAATGATCTTCTAACATAAAGGCAAARGCATAGTTCTCATTATCATGTTTAGAGTTTTCAATGTCTTCATAAACTGCTTGCAATGCCTGTAATGAGCATAAACAAGATAAAAGCTTGGAAAGACTCATAAACTAGAATATATAGTGCAATGATTTCTTGCTGGCATAGACTGAGAAATTAGATTTCTAGGATCTCTTAAATAGCAAAACAAAAAATCATTTTGCAGCAATAAAAAATGAATGCATTGAGTTGGAATAAAAAACTTTTTTTAACCTTGTTTTGTCTTTCAGGGTTGTAAACAAAAAGTAATTGTTGCTACAAATAGCAATAATTCAAATAAAAATAGATAATAATGTAGTTTAAATATTYATTTGTATTTAAAAGTGGGGCTCTGAAACGCAACTACTTGATGAACTCTGATTCATTTTGAAACCAGGGAAGAATTCTGATTAAAAAAAATAATGTTGGCCTTAAAAATTCAGAATGAAAAGCCTGTGCTTTGGAGCCTAAGAGAGATGCTGAAGCACTTGAATGTTCAGCTTATCACCAAAGGTGATAGGAAATGGTGGAGTTTGACAATTGAAGTCATAGAGGAAATGCTGAATGAAAAAACTCTGTATTTATAAAGCCTAACCCACAGGTTGAATGTATAGCAGCCGCCTGAAATCAAAGGAGTTTATTTCTATATTTTGTTTCATAAGCTTTTTTATAACCATTGAGTAAAACTTCCGAATGGTCTTGGGCCAAATTCAGCCCGTATACACCAAATACACTCGATTACCCACTTCAGTGAAGATTTCATGGTTATTCCACAAGAAAGACTTAAAGTTACTATTTAATATGCCTTCTGACATTTTAGAATCTCTTCTGCTTTGCAAGAGTAAGAGGATTCACACATCAGAGAGCATTTCCAGACTCAGGGTGCCCCAGYGACCATTGCCTGCCAAGTTCATTCACTGTTTGCCAGGGAGCAAGCCAACTTTGTAGAATAGATTTAAATTTCCAGAATAAAACCTTACATATTCAGATGTGAGCAGAGATGAATAGACATTTATTATTGATCACTTTTATTAAGTATTTATAGAGAGTCATAACTTTGCCTGTTATTTTAAGTATGGTACATAGAAATTTATTTCTCTTTTTCCTCTTTTGGAGTAATAATATAGAAACACTTTCCTGAGTTTTGGATTAGCTGTCCCAGCTCCACATAGCATCAAGCATGTAGCACGATACATTATTATAATGAGAGCTAATGAACTTCTGGATATTGCAGGGGTTTCCAAATGAGTTAGGTTAGGGATTTTTAAAGATACAGTTTCTCAAGTCTTCCTTTTCCTAATGAACATAATGAAAATACCAAGTAACAAACAGCAGTGGAGAGCAGGGTTTCAAATTACTGCAAACAGTCTCTTTTCCCATACTATCCATTAGGTTATACAGTGGTTCATTGTCCAGAGGAGTTRGGGGCTCTCTCTAGGTTCATCAGCAGGGCTGCATTGATCCCGTGAGTGCTGGACGTACTCAGTAGTTGTCCTGCAGTTCATCTGACCGTCTCAAACGTTTTGGGCAAAGTGGTTGTAAGAGTGGAGTTTAAACTACGGTATGAACGGTGATTAAACTACCTGTGACGAGTAGTAATTCAAGAACAGTTTTCTTTCCTTCAGCAGAGGGCGGTCTTTTTGCCCCTAAAGTCTGCATTACAAAGAAGAGTGCCCATGACTGGAGAGGTGCAATTTTGTGGGTACCTCTGTGTGCAGTAGGTGCCTCCCATTATAGCCCATGGATAGCTCATCAACAGAGACATCTGTGATGTCTGTGGAGTCTAGGGAGATACTCAGCTACTCAGTTATAGGTATCTATGGAAGGGTGACCTGAATTACTCCCGAGAATTTGGTTGTCTTGATTAATTTCCATGAACTGTAGAGGGATCTTAGATATGCACTTCATATCCAGACACTATCCATTGCAAGTCAAATCAACAGCACCAAGTAATGTTCGTAATACAGGCCAGAATGCCCTTGGCCCTCTTGACCACGTGGGCACACTGCTGGCTCATGTTCAATGGGCTGAGGTACTTAATGCCTTCTTTACCTCAGTCTTTAATACTCACATCAATTTTTCTCAAGGTACTTGTCTCTCTAAACTGGAAGACACCTATGGCGAGCAGAACAAACCCTCCATAATTCATGTGGAAACAGAGAGTGTCCTGCTACCCCACTTAGACACTCACATATCTATGGGGCCAGTTGGGATCCACCTGAGGGTTCTGAGGGAGCTGGCAGTTCACCAAACAACTCCCCACGTCCATCCAGCAGTTCAGGCCAACCTAGGAGGTCTCAGGCGACTGGAAACTTGCCAGTGTAATGCCTATCCATAAGAAGGGTCCGATGGAGGATCGAGGGAACTACAGGCTTGTCAGCCTAACCTTGGTATCAAGGAAAGTTATGGGGCAGATCATCCTGAGGGTGATCACACAACATGTATGTGACAGGCAGGGGATCAGCCCTGGCCAATAGGGGTTCATGAAAGTCAGGTTCTGCTTGATGAAACCGATCTCCTTTGATGACCAGGTTACACGCCTAGTGGATGAAGGAAAGGCTGTGGATGTGATTTTCTTAGCCTTCAGTAAGGTCTTTGACAYTGTCTCCCACTGCCTCCTCCTGGAGAAGCTGGCAGATCATGGCTTAGACAGGTGGACTGTTCTCTGGGTGAAGAACTGGCTGGATGGCCGAGCCCTGAGAGTGGTGGTCAATGGAGTTAAAGCCAAYCGATGACCAGTCACTAGCAGTATTCCCCAGGGTTCAGTGTTGAGACCCGTCCTCTTTAATATTTTTATCGATGATCTGGATGAAGAGATTGAGTGCACTCTCCGCAAGTCTGCAGGTGACTAAGCAGGGAGGAAGAGTTGATTTGCTTGGGGGTAGGACGACTCTACAGAGGGATCTGGACAAGTCGAATCAATGGGCTGAGACCAACTGTATGAGGTTCAGCAAGGCCAAGTGCCAGGTCCTGCACTTTGATCACAACAACCCTATGCAGTGCTAGAGATCTAATGCAGAGTGGCTGGAGAGCTGCACAGCAGAAAAGGATCTGTGAGTGTTGATTGACAGCCCATTGAACATGAGCCAGCAGTGTGCCCACGTGGTCAAGAGGGCCAAGGGCATTCTGGCCTGYATTACGAACAGTGCAGCCAGCAGGACTAGGGAAGTGTTCGTCCCCCTGCACTTGGTGCTGTTGAGGCTGTACCTCGAAAACTGTCTTCAGTTTTGGGCCCCTCACTACAAGAAAGACCTTGAGGTGCTGAAGCATGTCCAAAGGAGGGTGACAAAGTTGTTGAATGGGCTGGAGCCCAGACCTTACGAGGAGCAGCTGAGGGAGCTGGGGTTATTTAGCCTTGAGAAGGCGAGGCTCATGGGAGACTTTATTGCTTTCTACAGCTGCCTGAAAGGAGGTTGTAGTGAGGCAGGAGTCAATCTTTCTCCAGAATAGCTACTATGGTTTCAAGGAAATGGTTTCAAATTGTGCCAAGGGAGATTCAGGTTAGATATTAGGAAGATTTTCTACATGGAAAGAATTGGAACAGGCTGCCAACGGAAGTGGTGGAGGCACCGTCTCTGTCAGTGATCAATAAATGTGTAGATGAGGCACGTAGGGACACGGTTTGTCAGGCATAGTAGTGATGGATTTACAGTTGGACTTGATGATCTTGAAGGTCTTTTCCAACCATAATGATTATATGATTCTAATCTAATTTTATATATATATATATAATATTTAAAATATTTTTATATAAAAACAGACCACTGTCTCCTTAAAGATTAGCTTTATGCGTAATGTGTCAATTCATTCAAACAAAGAATCAAACTGAGACTGCAGTTGTGCAATTTTTTTTATTCTAGGATCTGTGGAAGGTTCTGATGTCTTATCTCAGAGTTTTAGTACCGTTATCCTTTGGGCCTTTCACCTTGCCAGAGATGGGCTGGAAATTAGCTAAACTACTGGGGAGGTCTTGAAGGGACCTGATTTAGAAGTAGTGGGATACTAGAAGAAATGTGAGAAGTCCACAGCTGATACCCTTCTGGTYCATAAATGAGATGCTATTAACGTCAGTTAAGAGGGCTATTGCTCAAACGTAGGAATCACAACATCTCTGTGTGTTTGTAGATTTGCTTAAATTGGTGGCGAAGATGCCCTAGGGTAAATAAACAACTTTCCTGCAATGCTGATGACAATGAAAGGCTGAATTTCAAGTCTTGTGATACTCTCTGTAACTTCATAGAAGAAATTTGCTTGGGAAGAACTTTTGTATACTGGATTCAAGCTCATTTCCTTTAGAAAGAACACRAAGTTGAATAGAAGTTATCTAATCATTAAAAAATATTGCTCCTTCTTTAATGATCCAATTAATTTTACCTGTCAGAGTCAGTTCATTGATTTCAATTAAAAAGAAAAAGACCTGTCAAGTGACCTACATAGYGTATGGACTAAGGTCAAAGTTGGAAAAGTATAATGCTTTAATGAACACAATTGCTGTTTTAAAAGTAAAGCTAGTACTTTCAGATCATGTTGATCTGAAAGGAAACGACAAACTAGCTTAGAGGATATTTCATGTTTTGTCATTAAAAATCAATGAAACCAAAACTGACCTGCTTTCTCCTTGTTGTATTTACATTTGAAATCATTAGGGAATTTGAAATCATTAGATCATTAGGGAAACTGTAGTAGCCTAATCATTTTAAATTCAAATTATAGAAATGGATGAACTTGCTTAATTTTACATAACAAAATTCCTTTAAGTAARGCGGTCTTGGGAGATGATATTCTAGAACATTTAACATTAGGGTGAATGGAAGTATCAGGGTAGAGAAGAAAAACAGCTTTCCCAACAGACTTTATTAAGAAGTGAATGCTCCTCTCTTTGAAGAGTGATAAGCCACTGAAACCTTTCTGATAACGCTACGCGATATACATTACAAGGTGTAAAGAGGTATTACAAACGCCATCTTGAAGGTCTCTATAAAGCTAATAACATATTTCTGAGATATTTCAATACAGAACATAATGGTGATGGCTACATCTGTAAAATTAAATAAAATTGGGAAAGGGATTAATATCTGCCTTTGCTTCTGTGTTTGTCAGGGGCAGCCCTCTAGAATCCCAGGCCCTAGG